>NC_088857.1:55459214-55761832 GCF_963853765.1 Magallana gigas | reverse complement strand
ATAATTCAGTTACACTCAGCTTAGAGGCCTTTTCATGCATATTGATTAGCAAGGCAAAACCCACCTTTACGATTTTAAAATGATTTTAATTCATAACCTTTGGTATTGTCATTTACCATATTAACCACCGAGTATGTATGTGTGCTGGTGGACAGTCTGTCCCCGAGGATACCCGAGGATACTTGTCGTTCGGTACTCCCTCTTTCATGAGCAGTATGGACAGTTTGTGTACCCCCCCCCCCCCACCACCCCCTTCCGTCCGAGTTGGGCAAAAGGAGACGACATCATGACATGGTTTGAGTCGTAGGAAGAGGCTATGTTTTTCCAGGTGTTATAACTCCTAATGCTAGCGACAGCTATTGGTCTACTAGAACAGTTTTATCCCCTATGTACAGACCCTACAAGATTTGGTCGCTATACGTTCCTCTTTTATATAATAATGGGCGTCCTTAAAAAAGAAAGACAAGGTAAGAGAATTAAGTTGACATCATGAGGGGGAACTGAGGAGAGGGGTAACACTGTCCCCTAAAAGGCAAAGTAAAAACAAGTCCCACGCCTGTACTGTACCGCGGTACCACAGCGACATGTTATTTACAACTGTACCACGGTACCACTGCAACATGGTGTTTACCACTGTACCGCGGTACCACTGCAACATGTTATTCACAACTGTACCGAGGTACCACTGCGACATGTTTAACCACTGTACCGAGGTACCACTGCGACAAGTTATATTCCACTGTGTTGCTTTCCATCAATTTAAGTATCGGCTATGCAGTCTTCTGTGGTACATTTCTTGATTTTTAATTATTGAATTTAATAAAGTCTAGCTCACATCTCAACAGATCATGAAATATTCCATCGTCGCTAGCCAAGGGTTTCTGATCCGCACCGCTTCTCACGAACCAGAAACCCTTGGCTAGCGAAGATGGAAATATTCTGTATTTATGTCTAGTGTTATAAAAAGAGGGGTTGTCATGGACGCCCTAATAAAGCATTTGACGTCGGTTTTCCACTTGTAGGAAAGGCCCGAGAAGTTGCGATTGTTTCTCTTTTAAATCCATTTATTAGTTTTGTCAGTCTTTAAAATTACACCCTGTATTCAGTTTTTGAGGCTTGGAACAGTAGCAGACGGCGACCGACAGCTCGTATTTACCGCATCCATTCTGTCAGGTTTTTTACAGTCGTCAGTAGGATTCGAACCCGTGGTACACTTCAACAGATCAATAGCACAACAAAGATTATATCTCCCCATGGATAAAAAATCTTATATTAGTTTATATTGAGTCATTACTTTAAATCAAGGAGGACGGGTCCCTGTTAATATTACTTTGATTCGTCCCTCTATACCACCACAGAATCGATCTGTGTTTAGCCATTGTTCGGCGAGTGAGCTTTATATTAAGGGAACACATCTGATTGACTGGGGAACAAAAGAGCGTCAGACACCGTACAGAGGGAGCCTGACTCCCTTACACGATAGGAACTGAATGTTGTGCTTCTTGTGAAAGGATCGAATGTTTGACTTCCGACAGCAAGGTTTTCAAAACTCATGTTCTCATGCAAGAAAATCAGAACCATTCTACAGGAAATACAATTGTGTTAAAGAAATTTCAAGTTGAAGTTGGTGTGTATGCTAATTAAATTCTCGAAGTAGCATAATCATTTGAAGACGTTTAGCTAGTATAGCCGTGAGTTGGGCTTTATCTGAAGAGTGATAACTTTTCTATCAAAAGACAGTCGAGAGCAAAAGCTGTCTCTCCCAGATCAATACGGCCCTCTTTTTGTGGTGAAACATCGTTAGGATCTGTCAGATCACAGATTATCTACGAAAGAGTGTTCAAAAACATTTCAAGTGCATTTCTCCGCCTTCTGTAACGGATACCTTTACTACAGCGCAAGGTGCCCGCACGTGAGCTACCACTGCCCCTCTCTACACACCGTGTGGATATTATTTTCCAGGAATCAATTTAAGGCTTTGGCTGAATAAGATGGAAATCATTTTCCGTCTCACTGACTATTAGAACTCGAGCGAAACCACATGCACTATAGGCAGAAAAAAAGGTTGGAATTCATCGTGTGATTGTCCGTAACCCAGCCACAGTTACCGAGGCTAACGGACGAGTGTTAAATCTCTTCTAGTCGAAATTGTGTATTTTTCATGTTTTAAATCATTGTTCTTTGAAATATTCACTATTTACTGGATTTTATCCGATTACGAGGAGTTCTTTGATAACACGGGAGCTATAAGGTATCTATATCTTATGAAAAATCACGCTTGTTTTAAATCTGCTGTTTTTACTTTCCGAGATATAATTGCAATATAATGATCCCTAAACGACATGCGAATTTTTCTTTAGCAAACTGTGCCTCATTGTGTTCAATATATTTATTTATGATATGTATTCCGAAAAAAGGTCAAGATGCCTGTGTAGATGGTGTATGTGATGTCTTATTCATATTAATTGTTTATTCATCTCACGTATTAAATCATAAGCTACCAAAACTAAAATCGGGTTTTTATAGATCCATTGGACTGAATCTATTGTTGATGGTTATTTTATCCCTCTTTTATATAATGGCAATGGTCTAAAAGAAATTGATCTTTTCGAGTCTGTGTGTATGAAGTGAATAAGGGTCGCCATTCTCTTTAACGATGGATGATTCACAACAGAGCAGAGAACATTTGGCACCGAAGGGTTCCTTCAGATCCAATAGAAATCAACAATAGACAGGCAATAGCAAAACTTAATCCCATTACCTACAGGCATAACCACCCATTGTTATCAGACCTGCTTCCTCTACATCAATCAAAGAGAACTCTATTGCATGTTACATGTAGCATATATTATAGCAACGAGTGGTATGGTGACTTTTCATTTTATTTCAGGCAAAATGGTTCACATGACCGTCCGAGGAGATAGCCTATTCTACATCACGGCGTTCTTCATAGGAGGTAAGGAAACTTGTATTTTCTATATTTAAGTATTGAATCCTTATTTTTTGAAAGATATAGTCTCATAACTGCAACGGTGTGTGCATACAAATTGAATAACGCGCGTTAGCGCGTTATAAAAATTTGTTTGCACACACCGTTGCAGTTATGAGACTATATCTTTCAAAAAATAAGGATTTAATGCTTATATTTACATTTTTTTACATTCTTGCCTTGTACGCAAATGCGAACTATACCTCAAAATTACTGTACTATCCTATGGGTAAGTCTAAATTAATGGAAGAGCCACTGTAACAGCCACAAGCGTGATCTTTGATTTTCGCTTGTGACGTTGTATTTATCAGCGTTCAACGTTTGTGACGTCACAATTAAAACTCGTCAATTAACCTTTTATTACCCTTTCTGTGTTATGGTGCTTTATCTCATACGTGTGGTGTATATTACCCGTGTGATAAACCTTTGCTATATCACACGGGTGATGCTATATCAAATACTTCCGGTCGGAACTACTTTTGACACAGCCCCTCGCTTCAACGCTTCAGTGACCTATTTTCGAAGATTTGCTAGTACTTTCAATATAACTATATCTACTACAAAAATTAATATAAAATTGATTTTGTCAAAGATTTAAATTACAAATATGAAGGAAAACACATAACTGCGTAGCACAGGCGTCGGAACCGGGGGGCTATTGTGAGGTGGGGGGGGGGGGGGGGATAGTTAGCTCCCCCCCCCCCCCCCCCCCCCACCTTTTTTGTTATTCATAACCGTAACCACAAGACCCTTTTTTCTTGTTTGTCAAGATTTTTGATAAATTTAGCCCACTTCCAACTTTCAATTTGCTTTGTGAAGTTTATAAAACTACAAATTACATTAACGTTAACTATCAAGAGTTCATCCTGACGACGCGATGAAAACGGAGCGCTCTGGTTGTGTTTATATACAAGAACTTACCGAAATAATGTTTCATGAGACTTTTATTCCACAACCAGTAAGCATCCTTTTTCACTATTTTCAATTTTGAATCATAAGGCTAGTGTTTGTTTTATTAAACATCATGCATCAACAACTGTTCCTCGTTCGAGTCAATTCAAACTAACGAGCATTCGCAACTTTGTGTATCACTGTATGTCAACAAAACTGATTATTCAAGTCTTCTAATCGGAATTTCCATTTAATCAAGTGAATAAGCTCTAAGAAAAATTATCTAGAGCTAAAAAATTATTTTAAGGTTTATTTCAGTGAAACTTTACATTAAAACAGTAAGATTTATCTCAGGAATGACGTACTAAATTGTATTGCGCAAGGTCACAATAGCCGCATAACACAACGTTGCATCATCGTTTTTAATCTTTGAAAAAAAAACAATTGGGGTCACACAAGGGACTGTCTCAAAAGCTTCATAATATAAATCAAATTGTATGAGATAAATAGAACATCTATAATTGTGTGATTTTATATTTGCTTTATCCAACTCGTTGAAATGGTTATATTCGCTCGGCAAGCCCCGCGAATATATACACCATTTCAACTCGTTGGATAAAGCAAATATAAAATCACACAATATAGATATCCTCTATATATCTGCAGTAACTTTACATGCAAAATATACGTGGAATGTAAATATAAGATTATGGACACAATTGTTCCCGAGGGAGAGGAAAGGGGTCACGTTTAAAGTTTAGGTTGTAAGATCAACTCCTTGTAAAGACCTGACAGGGGGCCATTATGCTGTTTAGATTTTTTGCCTGTTTATAGGTTCTCTGTAAGGGCGTGTGATCTCACCAGCTTCCTACGTTAGGAGTGAGGGAATACTTCTGCTAATCCAAGTGATAACAGGAGGATAACCCGGTTTCCCCCCGAGTTTACTCCTCAACAGATGTTTTTCTGCTCAATATTTTGTGTTTGTTCTGTATTAAACCACAGGGACCTAGAGATGAATTCAGTAGTGTTATACTGTTACTAAGTGATCAAGTTTTCTGTCCGCATGCATTTACTAGTACACAGGGGTTTCTTGATAAACATTAAGGTTTGAATGAAATAATGTGTGAATACGTGCAGTAAATAAACGTTGTGATTTATACTTCAATATGTCGGCCAGTTTGACAGCTTATGATACCATGGCAGTTTAAACTAATGACTTTTTACATTCGTTTAATAAATCATTTTGTTATAAGTCTAAAATCTAAAAAATGATGGAAAAATGATGGAAAGACGTCCGCCTAAGGCGAAAACAACATCGAGTAAGTATAGTTGGTGGGGATGTTTCTCTTCTTAAATCCAACAACTCCATTACATATTTATTTATTCCTTATTAACAAACAACAACTTTCTTTATTGATTTGTTTTCCCCCTCAATTTAATTAATACACTTTCTAACCCAATATTTGACTTACTACCATCATTTATCTCCCTTTCTTTCTAACACCAGTGGCGTCCCCTGTGAGTGTCCCGGATGAGCAGCGTCTGTTTGAGGACCTGATGATGGGCTACGAGAAGAGCGTGCGTCCAGTGATTAACGCCAATACCATTCTGAAGGTCACCTTCAGCCTCAAACTCAACCAAATCATTGACTTGGTCAGTTGTATTTCACAAACTTCTTTAGTAAAAGAAATTTCAAATCTGAATATTTGCATTAGACAGTATGAAATATGGTATGATCGAATGGATGACAATGTTTTATAATATTTACACATGATGTGTTGAAAGAGTCTGAGTGTGCAACCACCGTGTCTCTTTCTTGTCCGGTGACCATCAAAGCCGAAAATCTGAAGCCGCAACTTTTAAAGACACCAGTGTTGTGACATAAAAATTGTCCTGATTTTGGCAATCCTTTTGTGCGTTTTGCTAATTTTGCCGTGCAGTGTTTCAATAACTTATTAGTTTTTAATGTCTAAAGACGGCGAAACGAAGCCGAGCATTCTAAAGTTGGGAGCCCGACACATTTTCGTAGACAATCATTAACATTCCTAATAAGTGTTTTATTCCGTTCGCCATGTTGCTGTATAAATTTTGCAACCTGCTGTCTACAGACATTTAGATGACAATCACATGACGCGTTTCGTCCAATGACAGAGCGTCATTTTAGTCCGAGGTAAAAAGAACACTCAAAAAATTACATGGATGCAATTTATTTGCTGTTATGCCAGGTGTGATAAAGAGGAACTTTTCGCAAATTTAATCCTTTCGCTGAATGGTACTGTATATAAGCTCATGTATATCCTAATTTATTAAATTATACATCATGAAATCGGCCTCACGACCCAGAATGACTTCCGCGAGAAATTTTCAATTTCCGCAATTATAATCATAATCACCACGTGTAATCAGATAAACACTGGAATCGATAAAAAAAAAGAAGAAGAAAATTTGTCATTTTTTAACAATTTTTTTTCTTGACAGGATGAGCGCCACCAGGTGTTGACAACTAACGTATTCATTGATCAGGTACGTAAAAACATTTTAACCCAAATTAAAAATATATCGATCGTGCTATTGAAAAACCTTTAACTTATATACTTTGCAATTTCACAAACAAATATATTTTATGATCACTTAAGGTATGTTAAAAATCTAATTCGTAGCGCAATTTCTTTGATCAGATACACGTGTAAACAATCTTACTTACATGTATTTAAGGGTGTTATTTACTCAGGGTTTGAGTTCTCAAATTTTGATTGTTAAAAAGTTCAATGCAATGAGTAAAATTTGTTCTAAACACAAAAAGTATTTATGAAATGAATTATTATTGACAAAACATTCAATAGTTTTACTTTATTATGGAATTACGCTCAAACAAAAATGGACTTTTAGCCAAACAGAGGAAATTCGGACTAAATTTTGCAGATTTTGTTTTCTGCTAAAAGATTTTTGGCAGTAATCTAATATTAAAAGTTAGGATTTTATATTTAAGTCTACGTAATTTTGCATATTTTCCGTTGGTTTTACCTCACTTATTCATTAAAATAATCTTATGGCACGAATAATAATAAAATTGAAAAATGCTTAAAAACGATAAAAGACATCATATCTCAAAATTTTGATCATTGACCTCATATAAATTTTATGCCAACAGAATAAGGTCAATATAAGTAGTTCAATATCATAAATGTTTTTGTATTATCATCATTCAATTTTTTGTAAAATTGAATCAAAAATGGGTAGGGATTTGAAAACTGATAGAGGAAATTCGGACTGGATTATTTTTTTTAATTGTTGCTGAAATATTAATGCTGTGTACTTATTTAGTGCCACTACCATTATTAAGCTGTATCTTACTTTTTAAAGTGTTTAATTATTTGTAATATTTTTATAATTAAGAAAATCTCAATCGTAGTGTAAAATTTTATGGGATTTTTCTTGAATTTTCAATAAATATTCAATGGCCATTAACTCAAAAAGTAGGTCATTGACCTACTTTTCTGAAAGTGAAAAATAACAATACAAGCAGAGGTCTATAACACACAATGGATGGTTTTTCATTATCATCAGTGGATTTTTTTTTTCATTCTGAGTAAACGTCATCCTTAACAAGCAATTTCGTCAACAAACTTGAGCTCGTTTCTAAATGGCCTTGACGAAGAGACGTTTCAAGGCCTATCATTATCCTAACTACAAAGGAGAATATTACAGCCGTCAGTTTACGATAATCGTGGCACGGTCGTTAATCTTAAGAAGCAGCTGCAATCGGATTAATAAACAACTAATGAACAACCAATAAACTCTAATTTTCACACTTGTGAACCCAAGTCTTCTGGAATGTTTTAGCTGCAATATGACCTCTTTCTCGAACGTTTTATCAAACGTTTACTACTTAACACAACTTTAGTGATAAGAGATAAGGCTTTTTTTGATTTGAAATTCTTTGCCAATTCCAGGAAATAGAGAAAATTCAGACTAAGTGTGTTGTTTCATAGATCTGATATTCAAACTCCGGTATCGCGTGTGTTATCTTTTACAGATGTAGTGAGGGAATGCTATACATCTAATTTGGCTCTTTATTTGCAAGATTTTAATCACCATCTACATACGCGTACATGTATGTCCGAACATAATTATCTAATTTTTTAATAATTTTCGATTTTTAAAAATCATTGAAGGTGTACAATTTAAGCCCTATATATACTGCCTCTCTTGTCGTTGTAAGAGGGAATCACACCGATTACTTGTATTAATACAGAGAGTTTTAGAACGACATTTCGCCCTATGATTATTTTTTGAATCATTAAACATTACGTTAATTTTGATATGCATGATATTTTATACGGAAAACCACACATTATCCGTCTATTCATAATGAAGTCTAAGAAAGTACTTGTCAAACAACTACATGTGGAAATAGCAGAATAGGACATATAAATAACTGTTCTTTTATTTAATTGTCTTTTTACCCTTCCCATTGCACCGTTTGATCTGCTCTTAAAAGTTAATAACAGGTTGTTTTACATACTGTGTACCTAGGAATCAGGCTTATTCTTCATTGAGTGTTTTGTACTGTTGTCAATATAACTGCTATCTAGGAGGCGAGGTTTCGCACCCTTTGTACTCAAAACGTTTTGCTGATTATTAATTCTTGAATTGAAATTTCGTTAAAGAATGAATTCCATCATTCGTCCCTTTTGTTTTCGTTTCCAATTTGATTTTCCGTGTTAGATGTTAAGCAATCTGATCACTGAGACGTTTTATATTCATCAAGGTAGTACACATGTACAGATGTACACATATTCCGTAAGGATTTGATGCACGAAATCAAATACATGTATCATAAGTACGATTTCTAAATTTTCGTCTAGCTGGTAATTTTAAAAAGTTTTGAAATACAATTTTAAGAGGTATAACGCACTTAGTATACGATTTCGCCCACAATATTGCGAAACAGCAGACATTTTCGATACTTTTCGCTCAAACACCAGTGTAGGCGATATGATGGGAAGGCGCTATACCACCTTGTAATTTTTTATCTATACTTTAACTATGTATCAATGAACAAATTGATTCATTAAGGCCGTATAGAGTAAAACCTTATTAATATTAATTGAAAACTACGGTTGTTATAAATAAAATCATTGTAATATAATGTAATCACATGCAACTAAAAACCCCCACCTATTCATCGAACCTGTGTTTTTGGTGAGAGGTTTGTTTCATTCCTCTATTAGAAACTAGAAAGCTAACGTTAAATTGTATATCTGTGCACAGATTGCACGATGCAGTGAGAAATAATTAGAATCAGCGTATCAAGTGTCGACACTAGGAAACTGCAGTAATAAGATATACTGTTATATGGTGTTATAATTAGGAAATGATGGAAACATGTAGTCTTATCTTATCAGTATATTGGTGCTTCATCCAGTTTTCGATTTTTGAACCAATGCTTATACTGATAACCAGTGCAGGATTTTGATTTTGCACGCGAGTTTGATAAAGATAAGAACATTATAAATGGAATGTTATGTTCATTTTTTAAATAAAAAAAAATGCAATCAAGCAATGCTCTAAAGTACTTCGTATACAAATCTTGAATTCATTTGCATTCCTACAAGGAACAAAATCCGGCATATAATGAAATTCAATCAATTTCAAGGCTTTTTCGTATTGGTATTAATTAATTCTCACCTGTATTATATTACTTCATTTACTAATCATGCAACAAAGAGATAAAAGGAAGAAAACTGATATAATAAAACCCGAAACTCTCTCTCTCTCTCTCTCTCTCTCTCTCTCTCTCTCTCTCTCTCTCTCCCTCTCTCTCTCTCTCTCTCTCTCTCTCTCTCTCTCTCTCTCTCTCTCTCTCTCTCTCTCTCTCTCTTAAAACACCAACTTCATTGAGCTGTATTGTGTCTATAAATGAATGTCTAATTCCAGACAGAGACAGGTTCTGTGTATTATTGGTGAATTCCTCGCCGTTCGCCAATCACAATCACTGCTTGGATTATGGCGGCCTTGCTTGTTCCGATTGTTTGTTTCCCTACACGACTCTTGGCATTATTCTGTCTCCTCTCCAATCAGGCTTTGGAATTATCATCCTTCAGCTTCCCTTGGCATCACGGAAATACTTCTGGTTAACAATGACGTGAAACAATGAGGAAGTCTTCCGTCTGTGAAAGGATCACTTACCGTGAGATCTGGGATGTACAAGACACCAGGATGAATGACTATAATCCTTGTTTAGACTCATCTGACGTATTAGGAATTGACAGATTTCTCTTTTTTGTGTAAAGAGCCAAAAGAAAAAGGAATACTTACTGGGCAAAAAACAACCCTGTCTAAACAATCTGTCAATTATACATCTGTTAGTCATTACTTCCATTTACCTCCCTTATTCAAGTTTTATCAAGCAATTCTGAAATAGATAAAAACAACATCTTCATGAAAATGATTGAAAGAACTCAGTTTGCATGAACCTCAACTTTGGTGAAGTTTTGTCAATCAACTAACCTCAATCAAAGAATTTACAAAACTTTGAACAATTAACGAATTATTGTATACCGACTGGAGACTCAATTCCACAATAATTACTTACAGCGAAATAGGTATAAAACGAACACGCCTTTCGATTGGTAAAAAAACGGGGATTAAAGGAGTTATAGAAAGATGGTCAGACCAATATATATAAGCAGCAGTGGCATGATGTATAATCAATATTAAAAGTTAAATACAAGTCGGAATTGATTTTGAAGCAGAGTAAGCAGTATCAAGTGGGTTTCTATATATGTTCATTGGTTCACTACATAAGTACATGTGTATCTTATCATAAGACCCATTCCAAGGGAAGTCACCGTGTCAGCCGCAGCGTTAAACCATGAATAAAACAACACAAATTATCCCCACATCTATCGCCAACCAATCATCTATTAGATCTGCCCGAGTTAAGGACCCCATCATTGACACTTTTAAACTTTGACTACAAGTGTTGCATGTAAAGTATATGGCTATTTGAATGCGTTTTCTCAGTATACTTGTATTTGGCTCAAATAAAAACCGTGAAGTGACCCGTATTTTTATTTTTGTCTCTTTTGATCATGATAAACGCACGTGCTTCCTGTTTCTTGAGAATCCATTGATTGCCCATTGGAGAAATGTTCCTGTAGAAAACAAAGAGCGAGTGAAAGTATAAGGGTTATTGGTACATATCGTTTATCAAGACTGAACAACGGAGCGCTGTTTCTTGAGAGCTATGGGGAAAGTTTAGTGTAGATAAAGATAGTTCAACTTCGGTTTTTGCTGCACGCCTCTCGGAACTCAAAAGTTAACAAAGTTAATTTTAGTACAATGGGTGCATTCACAGAAACGTGACTCTTATTGTTCTTTAGATCTTTAAATATTATCGTAAAAAATTGCTTGACTTAAAAACCCACTCAGAAGATTCCAAGCAGCATCCTGGTGTAATAATTCGTAATTGGGAATTATCAAACTCGAAATCGTTGGCACCTGTTTCTCAAACTCTCTGTATGCCGTCGCTTTATAAATAAACAATTACAGCAGATATAATATTTTCAAAGTTCATTTTGCAGGCCTGGAGGGACGAGAACTTGCGCTGGGAACCAGCCAACTACAGTCGAATCCGGTCCATCCGGGTTCCTTCCAAGAGAGTATGGCTACCTGATACCTTTATATACAACAAGTAAATATATTAAGATTAATTCTTCCGTGTTGTAGAAATGAATGTGTAAGACGAGTACATGTAAGTGTAAAGTAAGTAGTTGAATCATTCAGAAAGAAGTTGTCCACTTATAAATATATTGGCCACCAAAGACTAACTCACTTGAGTGCTTGTACTTAGCTTGTACATATAATTCAGTGTTTCTATATTTGCTCGCATTATGCACTTCGATAATGCAGTTAACAGGTAAGCATTGATGCTTCGCGGTTATAGTAAATAATTTCTCGAATTAAAACAAAAGTACAATATATACACAGGTAGGCGGCACCAGCAGTTACAGCGCACGTGCTGTTACTTCCACTAACGATCAATTAATTGTAATAGTGATTACATTGCAATAAATGATAATAACTATAAAAACACCGAAATAAGAAAAAAATAAAAATGTTTAATACATCTAAATTAATTTTGACTTTAACTATATCTTAATCATTAAACTGTATATACATAGGCCTACTAATATCTCATTTTAAATACCCTAAACACACTTTAATATAATCTATATTTTCATAAGGGCTAAATATTAAGTAAGATAAATGAATTCTAAAAACGCACTATTAAAACACGTTACAGCGAACACCATTATTACAAATTCACGCTTACAGCGTAAGTTTACAAGTTTACAGTAAACATATTCTTAGAATTGAGCTCAGTATATCTAATTTTGGGACAACCCTTATTAAAATATGAACTCATCGGATATAATGAATTCCGTTTAATATAATCATTCAAAATTGTTAGACCTTGGGGCTTCGCTGTACCTGTGTTCAACTGTGGTCTATTTGACTCGTTCATTTAACTTTGGGCTATTTTACAGCGCGGACGATGGTTCTACTGGATTTATGCAGGGGACCTATGTCCTCCTGAACCACGACGGGATCGTAGTGTGGCCAGTTCCGGTCAAACTGAAGAGTTCCTGTAAAGTGGACATCACTTACTTCCCCTTTGATGATCAAGAATGTATCTTAAGGTAATTTACATAGGGAACTCAATTACACCTTTGCCTAAAATTTAGATCAAAGTCTGTTTTAATGTCGTTTATTAAGATTAAATAGCAACTGAGCCATTTCAGTCAGACAAAATACATAATGAATGACGCGTTCGTTTCTTTTATAACAATGAATTATCTTTTTGCTACATGAAAAAGGGAACGGAATGGAAAAAAAGCATGAAAGATTGATGGTAAAATATAATTAGGAATACAGCATATCAAGAAACAATTCAAATTATACTACATGTGCATATATTATTATCAGTTGTTACATTATTAAGTGTTAATTCAAAATAATGATAACATTATCAAGTTACATTACTAATAAAGTAAAACTCGTTTAGTGCGAACACGGATATAGCGAATTCTCGGTTATAGCAAAGGTGTTTTTTTTGTTGAGTAAAATTCTTAACAAATCTATGCAAAATTTTACGGTTATAACGAATTCATGTAATTATAACTTATTTATTGATATAGCGAACTGATTTTGAGTCCAAGTATTGCTGTATTGCTACTGATATGTTTGCTGTGGCCAGGTTTGGTTCGTGGATCTACAGCGGGTCCTGGATCGACTACCGGTCCCTCCGTAACGACACTGAGTCCCCCGTGGACCTGACGACGTACGTCAACAACAGCGAGTGGGACCTCCTCTCCGTGACCCTCAAGAAAAACATCCGAACACACTCCTGCTGCGACGACCCCCACCCCGACATCACGTACGTCCTCCACATCCGGCGGAAGACCTTCTACTACATCTTCAACATCATCGTCCCCTGCGTCATGCTGTCGGCCTTGACCTTGCTGACGTTCTGGCTGCCGCCGACTTCCGGTGAGAAGATAACCCTGGGGTTGTCCGTATTCCTGGCTTTCTCTATGTTCATGTTGCTAATTGCCGAGGAAGTGCCGGCTACATCAGAGTCCGTCCCCTTAATCGGTAAGTTATGCAGTTTACTACTCTGATGAGTTGAATTAATGAGATTGTTTGAGTCTGTTCAGTCGATCAATATTACAACTGTTATGCTAACCAATTAGTTTAAATAACCGTTAAATATAACTTTGTCGGACTTTTATATTTTTGACGTTGTCTGTCGGTTTATTTTACGTATCTTCTTACCGCTTCTTTTGATTTTAAGGTATATACTTATGTGTGGTCATGACTATGACGTCATTATCGGTAATCATGGCTGTCATTGTGATAAACTTGTACAACAAAGGACACAAGACGAAGCGTGCGCCTGCGTGGCTCAGGATTCTTACCCTGAGCTGGCTTTCCAAGCTCTTGTTCCTCAAACACGACTTAATCAAATTCGCCAAAGACGTCATTCTAGTAAGCATAAAATCAAATATTGCTCACTACTAAAATAAATAACATTGATCACCATAATCCTTTTATTTCATAGCCTATGGCTTACTAGTTCAGTAACAATAATTTCTTTTTTTTAAAGGACGATGAAAGAAAAGGCGCGTATGCCTGCAGGAAACATTCATTTTCAACGAAGCAGAAGGACGACCTGCTATACCAAGAATTGGAAACCCTTTCTCTGGAAAATCAATTTATCAGGAACCGAAGAAAAGCAAGCAAGACAGAAGAAAGTTTGCCAGCGACCCCGGGTAATGAGAAAGGAGAGGAATACCAGTCGTTGAAGGAAGGAACCGGTGAGGGTAAGGAGTCCAAGCATGCAGACAGTGAGATGTCCGACTCGGAGGGGACCAGGGACAATAACAACACAACTAAAAACGGTAAACACAAGAAAGATATTCCAAGGTCAAAAATACCGGAAGTGTGTCGGACTCGTTCTGCGCTGTATCAGCGGAAGTTGATTGTGGCGGAGTGGCAGCAGATAGCGTCTGTGATAGACCGCGTTCTGTTCTGGTTTTATTTCGTCAGTACTGTGGCGTCATATATCTTGATTCTGGTGGTGGTTCCTAATTGTAATTACAAGAAATGGAACGAGGAAATATGGCGGAAGCAACAGAATTACCACTCATCAATGTGATGGCAAGGAGAAAGCAACAGAATTACCACTCAATATGATGGCAAAGGAGAAAGCAACAGATCTAGAACCATTTTAACAAGACCTTGGACTTTCGGATTTAAGTAGTCATCTATTTCTTGCGTCAAAACAAGTTAAAAATGACACGGTTTCAAGGGAAATATGCACCGATTGCGAAGTCTTGGCTCAAAAGCCAGACAAATCTTGTTGATTTCAAAGAGCAATGACTAAGTGGCCTACAATGAAAAAGACAGGCGAACGTCACATTGCTGTTTGACACAACTACCAGTCCAAGCTCTTGTTAATATGGTTCTAATACTCAATGTGATAGCAAAGGAGAAAGCAACTTACAGTATTATCACTCAATTTGATAGCTAAGGACTTCAAAGTATTTGTAAAACACTAGATTATTGTCTATTTGACAATGAACAAAGCGTGAATTAATATAAAGAAAACCCATTTAAAATTTCTTATATTCAGTTACATGTATTTCTCTATTCTGAGTGAAAACAATGACCAAAAGCAAAAAAATATATATTTACTTTATGTGTAAAGAAAATAATTCCTTCCTTAACAATAACCTTCAAATGCGGTCAAGTAATTCTTAATTTTTTTCATTTTGTACTCATCGGAAAATCAACATCTACATGACAAGAACCAAATGAATTATCAATTAGTCAGAAATACTTCCAACTGTTGTTGTTATTTTTTGAGGGAATAGGGGTTGGGGGTAATCATAACAATAGCATAATATTATGCTCCGTGTCACATTTCATACATGTACTTCATATTGTATAAAAACGATCAATAAAATTAATGTTACATTTTCAAAACACTGAACTTTATCAATCAACATAAATATCAAATTCATTTGTAAATAGAATTTAAAAAGCAACTAATTTATGTGATTTAATTACTGTACAGCTATTGTAGAACAAGGGGATTTTCAGTACAAACGCATGTTTGGCAGAGTGGGAAGAAAAGAGTTTAGGATCGCATCTTGAGGCTACCGTAACATTATGCACTCACAAATTAATGCTTTTATTAAGAATAAATGGCGAACGGTGCTAAAAAAAATCGATACGCTGACGGACGCAGCAAACATGCAAGTTATTACCATGTCGTGTGTCTCTCTCGAGTTTGGCCAAAATGTAAACCATTAATGCCATTAATCGGTGATTCAGAGTTTGGAGCACTTGACTTTTATGTCTCTGAAAGCATATTCTCTTGCACAAATAGCAATATCAAAAGCAAAACATTATCTGTGTTCTAAAAAGGAACGAATCTCTGCATTCCCATAGACTTCAAATAACGGCGTAATAAATATCTGTAGATTAGTCTGCGGTTCTGTTTATCGCGCAATCTTTGGGCAAGTCCTTAGTTTGGTGCCTAATTACTGAATTTGTAAAACTCCTGATAATAGATTCTGATTGTGTTCCCAAAATAAGAAAAATGATTTTATCAGATGCATGTATCTAAATGTGTTTTCCGACATCATTTGTTGGTGAGGAGATTCGTTGTTATCCATTGCCGCCATTAATTTGTTGTGCACTGGTTAAACCTTCATCCATGCACGCGGAGTACAATGAACTGCACTCCACCACTATCCCTCTGCTGTTTGGTCAGTAGACAATGGTCCAGTGGGCTGGCTGTTCACAGTCCGATTCATCGTCACCGCAGAATCTATTGAATGTGGTTGACTGTTCAAATCCCAGGATCTCGCGGTCTTCTCGAATTCGGAAAGAGACAGTTGATCCAGAACTTCCTATGAAGTACCTAAAAATGTTGCCAATTTTGAAACTACAGTACATTAAGACCCCAGACCAATTACAATTTTATTTCAAGTATAATAACTCGGCCACTTTAACTCTTTGGATACTTTTGAGTGATAGATTGTCAAATGCAAAGAAATACCCTCGAGATGACACATAACACACCCAATCAATCAGACTGTTACGGTTACCTAGCATGGCAAGCGATCCATTGGTCGATAATGGCCACGCCGCCATCTTTGTAGATACCAACTTCCTGTCGTGTTGGCTGAAACCGATGAACTTGGTGCTTCTTTAGATAGTTCCTGAACTCTTGGTATTCTGTTGAACATAAAACAAAACAGGATTTGCATATTATAGTTTACATTCTACGCGGACTGCATTACACCAGTTTGATGTTCAACATAATTGTTACAAAAAGTTGAAAAACTGTTAAAGTCAATAGTTGGGTGAACAGTCAAATAAATATTCTATAATTATATCAGCATCAATAAGTAAATAAATCTCTAGCAAACTTTGTCAAGCTAAGAATTCTTGGCGATATATTTTAAGCATTATAAATCTTAGCTCTATGTAATTGTAAATATGGTTCACTCTTTCTGTCCTTCATACCTTCCTCAGTCCCGTCGGTAGCAACAAACACTTTATCTAATGCCATCTTCTTCAGGAGTTTCTTCACGTGTTTAGCAGCTTCTTTGATGCTTGGGAGTTCTCTCCCCCTGACGTGTAGATGGTCGCCCCGTCGTAGATGGACAGCGATGTAGGCGCCCCCTACCGCCTGTCGGGGTTGGCTCTGTAAAATGATTGCTATGTCAGAAACTGAAAAATCGATGACTGTGCTTTCTTAAAAAGAATTAATTTTGATAAATTAAAAAGAAATTAAGCTGGGTGTTTTCAGATATTTGTTGTTTTGTTCTCTTCAAATATCTATCGTTAAAAATGATGAGCAATCTAATGAATGGGTTTTGGTAAATATTAACTAGGAGTTCCGATTGCATAGTCACTCATTTATAAATGAGCAGTATCCATTCATCCATCCATCAATCTAGGGGGTGTCCTGCCCCTTACCTTGACGGTTGTCCAGTCTCTCAGTACAGTGTTGTCTGTGACGTCATCAGACCCCAAGTGTTCCCTGCGGAATCTGTCGCCAGCGTCACGCAGAGGTTTGGCGTACATCATGCTTCTCCGTGCCTATTGTTAAGGAAAAAGGACGAAAAAAATGAATTTATAATGCACGTACATCATTTCAAGCTTAGAGCATGAGTGAGTTAAATATTCAACATGACACAAACAGCATTGATAAAGGATTAAGGGTAGCACAGTGATAACCTTCCAGAATAGAGAGCTGTGTTCGCCATTCTCGCCATGCAGCAGGTTCTCGGCCCGAGGTAGAAATATCAACCTAAAATCGAAAGTAAAAGGTTAAACGTTGACCTTTTGTTGACGGACGGAATGTGTCCTTATTTCAGGACATGAATGTTGTTGTCAAAGACCATTTACTTTCCCGTTGTGTTCTCTGCAAGGAATGTTGCCATAAGACTTAGTTGCCCAAAGAAGGAGAGACAATTGAATTTTTCTGCATAAATCTCCTCGATTCCAAAATACCAGTGACGCCATTTTCCTTCCGCATCCTATAGCATCATGGAGCAAGAAAAGAAAAATCAACATACAAAAATCATATTACGATTACGAGCTCCTGGAGTTACTGAGTAATGAGCAAAATCGATAACAGAATTACAAAAAAGGTAACTATATAGGGTGCCAACAACAAAGTACATGAAGTCACATATGGAACGAGACATAGATTTCAAACTCGCCAACCTGTTGAAATCTGGAATCCCTTTGACACCTGTCAATCATGATGGTGTCCCAGTCTGTGACGTCTACCACGCCCTGTAGATGGTATACCTCGTCTATGATTGGTTCTCGTTCTGGATAGAAAGACAAAGCAACCAATCGTAGGAGTTAGAATGGAAGCTGTTTGAATATATATTTGAAATGTTGTCTTGATGGTCTAAGGACTTAAAACATGTACATGACATCAACAGCACATATAAGTTCTCAATGAAACTTATAGTTTCAATGCACGTATAACAACTGTATAGTCCTACAAAAAGAACTTAGTACTTTTGGTATACAGTGTGTGATTCCAATGAACATTTTCTTTTGATATTGTCCTCTAATGAACATTTGCTATTTAAAAGATCCAACAATGAGGACTATCTTTTGATAGAGTCCTCATTGATGGCTAATTTTAGGCAGGAGAATTTACTTTTGATATAGTCCCTTACTTACTTTTGATATTATAGTCTATTAACTCACCTCGGATATACAGTCCTCCAATTAGGACATAGGCCTCCTTTTGATACAGTCACGGAATAATGACTTACTTTTGATACAGTCCCGGAATTATGACTTACTTTTGATACAGTCCCGGAATTATGACTTACTTTTGATATAGTCCCCCAGTTCAATCACGGGCACGTGTTTACCGAGGCTGTCCACGTCAAAGAACTCGGACCATTTCAGTCGGTCCTGATCGACGTCACGTGACTTCCAGTGCCACATCCTGACCCATGGTGGGAGTACGAGGACCCAGGGCTCGCGCTCATTCAGGTGGTGCACCAGGTTGGCCACCCTCATGTATACGTCCCTTCTCAGGTTGAAACCCTCACCGGGATTGACGTCATACAGTATAAACCTAAAATGGAGAAGTAAATGACGCCATACAGTAGAAATGTGAATCAGACAGTGACAACGTTTATATGTGGTTTATCGTAGGAAAAATAAATAAAAGAAACGTAATGACAATTACTCTGTAGACCTTGTTTTATTCCGATACCGTACTGATTAAACCGTTTTAATGGTATGTAGTCTGTCCCAAAATATTTATGCAACACATTTGGACGATTTTTATTAAAAATACCTGTGCAAGAAGTGCAATTGAAATAGTTGAAAGGAATACTTTCCAAGATAATTTCACTGACACAATATCATCTTTCACTCAGAAAAATTCACAGGAACGAAAACAGATTCCTTACGGAGATTTATAATTGGGAATGTTTACATCTTTTCTCCATTCGGAATACATCGCGCAATTTTTCAACGTTATCATCCGGGCTTGCTGTAATACAAAATCCCCGTAGACATCACATTTTTTAGCATTGTAATGAAACAAGATAAGCTAACAGGGCCGTTTCGACTGAGAACATTTTTCATACCTTTGAACATCGTTTGAACCCTGAGGTACTTAAAAATATCAAGCAATTAAGCGAAATGTGAATCCAGAATATCTTGGGACAGAGTATAGTAAGATTTTCTAAATTTAAAAAAATTGGAATTTCAGCTGGTGTGTTAGCGGCAGGTTTCTTATTTCTATATTTCATGAGATTGACAGGTGGAAAAGCATTATGTATGCATGCATATTAAAAATTGGACTTCGATACCGTTACGTATGCTACACACAGGTGCTTGTGGACTGGACCGTGCACAACCCCCCCCCCCCTTTCTATTTTTTTTTTTCAATTTTTTTTTTAATTTCTTTAATTAATTATCGTTAACAACCCCTTATATATGTCTCCAGTCGAAAAATAACTGAAATATCACAAATCTGAGGCATTTTATATTCACAATCGTTTCCCCTATACATAAAAAGATAATAAAAATAACAATAATTAAAAAAAGAAATTAATAAAAAAAAAATTGAAAAAAAAAATAGAATGGGGGGGGGGGGGGGGTAGTGCACGGTCCAGTCCACAAGCACCTGTGATGCTACATTATGCATAATCTTTACAAACAATATACAAAGTACTTCTGTTTGTGGTATATTCTGAGCACAGTCATTACAATGAGTGCTCTAGTGCTTCTGTTTATAGTGTTAGTCTGTACACTTTCAATCTCTTCAGATTACACGCAAAGTACTTGTTCATTACACAGTCTGTGTACTTTGTACTTCTATTCACGCTGCGTGCATTCAGTCACTACTAACTAAACACAGTACTTCCCAGTACGTAACCATATTTTTTTACCTGGCGTTTTCTTTGATGTCATACTTGGTCCTTCCGGTGCAGTGTTCTTCTTCCGGTCCGGTGTCGCCGTGGTTCCGGGGGAAGATACATGACAGATAGAGGAGACATAACAGCAGCGACCAGGACGGCATGACACGGGTCCCAGGGTGTCTCGTTTAAAT
Source organism: Magallana gigas (assembly GCF_963853765.1). NCBI lineage: Eukaryota > Metazoa > Mollusca > Bivalvia > Ostreida > Ostreidae > Magallana > Magallana gigas. Next base: position 55,741,268 of record NC_088857.1, on the reverse strand, counting down.
ATACGGCAAGTTAACGCCTTACAAAAATAATCCCAACGTAAGGAGATTATCGAGAGATTTAAATAATGACCACGCATGTAATGAACCTTCTAGGCTATGTCGGTCCATACATGTACGAGGTCTTATGGTCATAAGAGATTTTATCCGATTTGTCCAAGATCAGGAAAGGATTGGCAAAAAACAAAGTATCAAAATTTATTTACACCCCCGCCTCCCGCCCCAATAAATGAGAGATGAAATCGTCTGCAAACATACCAGTGAAGTAACGTTTTATTCCGTTTCAAGATCTGTGAAGAATTAGTTGAGAAGAAAGTATTAAAGTTTACTAGCCCCCCCCCCCCCCCCCCCCCCCCCCCTCGCTCCATAAACAAAACAAAACAAAAGACATAAAACAAAACGAGGAGAGGGAACTTCAGCAAACATACCAGTAAAGTAACTTATTTTCGTTTCAAGATCAGTGAAAAATTAGTCAAGAAGAAAGTATTAAAGTTTATTAGCCCCTTCCCCCCAACCCCCTCCCAAAAATAAATTAATAACAAAACAAAAAGTAAACCGAGGGAGCGGAACTTCTGCAAACATCCCAGTGAAGTTTTCTTTCTTAAAACGCCTCCCGATGCTAAAATAATTAAATGTTTCCTTATCATTATTACTTTCTATATACAATATTTCAAATTTAAAGTCTTTATAGGGAAGATCATACCTCTATAAAAGCATAAAATATTGTAATCACAAACAGATAATCGAAGTATTTTGTTGCATATCATTTTACCTCAAGTGAAATTAAACCTGAGGTTTATCAGTAACTTGTCTAGTCGGTAACTTGTCTAGTCCGCGTGCAGTGTCCTGATGGCCCATAAATTCGACTTTGTGAAATTCAGTAAACAAGGAAATAAATACGTTGTCTTTTCGTGAATTTTTATTAAAGTTGTATAATAACAATAATGTAGATCATATTAAAAACAGAATTTGTGACAAATGGAAATACATGAATAAAATGGAGATGAATTAAACCCTGTGTCCTTTCAGCATAATTATCAAATGAATACATGTACCCCAGCATCCAAGAAACACATTACTAATACATATACCTCAGCATGCAAGAAACAGAGAAGATCTACTGATTGGTAAATCAAAAATATCGAACTAGGGTGAATCCACGCACAAGAGGATGAAATGCTGCAATACAAGTGTAGTGTGCATAAGCCATTCATCAAAACAAAAAAATCAGAGAATTTCTATTTCATTCCTAATTAGATACATTGTACATTCATACATTTTGCTCAGCGCCCATTCTGCATTCCCCATCATTACGTAATCATCAAACATACATAAAAGTCTCTGACAACACAACACAATGACAATAATGAACAAAATCACCAAGATATGATTATCAGACAGGTTTTGCATAGTGATGTAATTGCATAAAAATATCTCTTTTATAATATGGAAGATTTCAGCGACTTTGACAGTAAAGGGATTGAAAAAAAAACATTGTTTTAAACATAACCAACATATTCCTGTTTGAAAACATTTACCCGGTATATGATTAACATTTGACAGGAACTGCAGAGTTCTTCACTAGAGCTCTAATTTCATTACATCCATGTTTGGTAAGGTCATGTTTTACTGTATTTATCTAAGTCAGACATCAATCTGGGAACATTCTAACTACAAATCCCAGTATTCATTGTAGATGTGGATTTCAAGATCTTATATTCATTTTACACACAGTCTTCATTAAAATATGTGTGACAAGATTGTTTAACAAATTAAACACAACTAACACAAAAGGTTTTAAACATACACAAACATGTCAAATAAAACACCAAAGCCATAACAATTTGATATCATCTCTAAGAATAAAAAACTTATATAATTATTGAGGATTTGAAACCTAAAGCTCCCATCAAATAAAACAATAATACCATAACAGTATGTTTTCATCTCAAAGACTAAAAAGATAAAGCTCTGAACACTTTGGAATTATATAAATGCCTAGGACCCTTAGTAGACTATCTTCCATATAGACGGTTTCTCACAGTCAGAATCATTGTCTGGACAGAGTCTATTGAAGGTCGTGTCAGGGTCAAATCCAAGAATCTCTCGCTCCTCTTGGATACGGAAGGAAAAAGTAGATTCATAGCTACCAATAAAATACCTGAAAAATAAAAGTTCAAATTGAAATATTTATCATCAAAAAATTCAATCTGACATTCAAACAGTTTGTGTTTTTCACAGTAACTTGATGATGTCAACTCATTCTGTATGGCAATATCTGGGTCAGTAAATATTTTCTAAATAAATTTATTTTTCTCTTCATAGCACATCAAATATTTCCTTATAATTACGTTCAAAAAATGTATTATGTAAAAAGGGAGGTAAAAGGAACTTAACAATAATGTAAAACAGAAACATTTGTTTAGAACAGTATGAACACACATAAAGTGAATGCACATAGAGTTGTCAAAACAACCACAGGTTTTTTTTGTTAAATGCTTTAGAGTTGTACCTTGCATGGGCCGCAATCCACTGATCTATAATCGCAACCCCTCCATCCTTGTATTTCTCCTTAATTTCCTTAGATGGAACAAATCTGTAAACTTTTGATTTCTTGAAATAGTTCTTGAATTCTTCAAATTCTGAAACAAAGGTAACATTTCAAAAGTTGAATCAATGATGCTAATTAGAACCTAAGCAAGTACTCGTATTTGAACAAACTAATGTAGAGACATAGACAAACAGTCAGCTATATGTAAACGAACTGTTATTGACATTCAAGAAAAGTTCATGTCATTTCAAAAGAACATTATCATCCCCCTATTTCCCCCCATGAACCGGTCCTTGAATCAATGCCCCTTACTTATGAATAATAACATCTAATATATATTCAAAGTCCTCCTAGTTTTACTCGAGCCTACCTTCACTGGGAGCGTCCGTGGCTACAAAGACCTTCTGAAGGTTGTACTTTTTGAGTATTTTCTTGATTTGTTTGGCGGCCCCCTTCAATGAGGGTAGGTTTCCCTCCCTGGCATACAGGTAGTCCCTTCTCCGTAAGTGGACGCCTACATAGGGGCCCCCTAGAGCATCACCGTGGTTCCTCTGGGGGTAGAAACAAGACAAATTATTATATAAATTATACAAAAATGTCTGTATAAATCGTAACCATGAGCAGGGTTTGATTTCACATTGTCTTTAACACTTCACTTCTAAACAAACAACAAATTCTAATGGCTCACAAATACATTTGCAAATACAAGAAAAAAGGGTATCAACATTTTGATTTTTTTGTTGCTATTTATATGCTTTGTAGGGAATGCTGCAACTACTTAAATAAAAGTATTATATGACTATGAAGAAGTATAAATGTACACTAGACTTGTATTAATGTGTACATTGTTAATCAGTTTTTATCCACATTGGACACAAGTTAATGAACTTTAGTGTCCTCTCCAAAGTTCTATATAATACAGAACACAGAGTGTCACCCTGGTATGCTGTATGTTATATGACAGGACATGCTGTCTGTTATATGACAGGACACGCTGTATGTTATATGACAGGAGATGCTGTATGTTATATGACAGGACACGCTATATGTTATATGACAGGACATGCTGTATGTTATATGACAGGACATGCTGTATGTTATATGACAGGACACGCTGTCTGTTATATGACAGGACATGCTGTATGTTATATGACAGGACATGCTGTCTGTTATATGACAGGACATGCTGTATGTTATATGACAGGACATGCTGTCTGTTATATGACAGGACATGCTGTATGTTATATGACAGGACACGCTGTATGTTATATGACAGGACATGCGGTATGTTATATGACAGGACATGCTGTATGTTATATGACAGGACATGCTGTATGTTATATGACAGGACACGCTGTATGTTATATGACAGGACATGATGTATGTTATATGACAGGACATGCTGTCTGTTATATGACAGGACATGCTGTATGTTATATGACAGGACATGCTGTATGTTATATGACAAGAAATCATGCTGTATGTTATATGACAGAACACGCTGTATGTTATATGCCAGGACATGCTGTATGTTATATGACAGGACATGTTGTATGTTATATGACAGGCCACGCTGTATTTTATATGACAGGACATTCTGTATGTTATATGACAGGACATTCTGTATGTTATATGACAGGACATGCTGTATGTTATATGACAGGACATGCTGTATGTTATATGACAGGACATGCTGTATGTTATATGACAAGACATGCTGTATGTTATATGACAGAACACTCTGTATGTTATATGCCAGGACATGCTGTATGTTATATGACAGGACACGCTATTTGTTATATGACAGGACATGCTGTATGTTATATGACAGGATATGTGGTGACCGGTACCTTCATCTTGGTCCAGTCCTCTAGCTCCGTTTTATCATCGGGATCTGTGGAGTCCAGGTTTTCCCGCCGGAACTCATCTCCGATGTTTCTTAAGTGTTTGGCAAACACCATACTTCTTCTGGCCTGTTTACAGAGAGGAAGATGGAGAGATTAGAGGATTTGGGTTGGGATAAACTTTGAATTACAACGTACAATGAATTAATATGATTTGAAAAATGCTAAATACTTGTAAATATAGTTCATTATAATTTTATTACATATGTACTTAGAACACTTATATTTTACATAAACTTGGGTTTTAATCTAATCAAGAATTAAGACTCCATATGTATACACGTACTAACTATATATGGCTTTTTTATCATTACATGTACCAAATTGCAGCTAATGGGATGTAAATAATGAAAAAAACTTAAGATGAGATTATAATGATTACTTCATTATAACCATAAGACACAATTATCAGTGATTAACAGTGCTTCAATCAGACAAATGATATCAGAAAATGTCAATGGAGTAAGGAAAACAATATCTGCATCTAGAAGCTGTCCACGTGAAACACCAGGGAACTCCAGGAAACCCTGCAATATCATGGAACATGGTAAAACAGTTCCCACCAAATAGCTGGGTAATATTGTTTTATCAAAATGTATTCATGCATTCATGTATTTTCTTAATATATTCAACCAAATATTTATGATTGGGTCAATCTAATTTAAATTAGATGTTAGATCCACTTGCTTAGTCATTTGTGTAGTGAGTAAGTGAGCAGACCTAACATCTAATTTTAATTAGATTGTGGTCAGGTAAGAGTTACCTGCCCTTTATAATATAACAATTACTAGAGATTCTATACATTACATTAATAAGAGGTTGAAAATGAATAAATGATAAACACTGCATTACTCTCCTTAGTACCGAGAAATTCAATGTGCTAGACACTGACTGGATTTCACATGGACATCCTCTGAAACTTGGTAGGTACAGAGATGAGGAGAGACCCTTTCACAATAACTGTAGTACTGCTCTCTTGCAGGGCAAATTGATATACCTTGCCGAAATTTAGTAGGTATATAATTAAATGACAAAATTGAAATAATCGATGTTACGTCACATTTTACCAAACTATGTCATTTTGCCCTGCAAAAGAGCAGTACCGCAGTTACCACAGAGGGTCTAGAGAAAAGAAATGTTTACACCTCAGGACACACGCACTCAAGGACACACACACTTACACTCCAGTACTGGGAGCTATGCTCTCCATAAAAGCCATGGGTAAGTTTCTCTGTCCTTCCTAAGTAAACTGAACTAAATACAAATGTTCAAATCAAAAAGCAAATTGTTACGTTTTGATTCATTTAAAAAAAATGGATTGTTTTAGTGATATTCCCACTGGAAAAACGAACTTGCAATCAGTATACATGTACCGATTAGACCTAACCTAACAGAAAGTAAACCCCAACTAAACCCTAGGTTTACTTTCTGGGTTTACTCTGGGTTTACTTCGGGTTTACTAGAAAGGACCCAGAGTAAACCTAGAGTGGACACAGAGAGTAAACCCAGTCAGAAGTATACCCCTGAAAGCAGATGCTAACTGTGTATTCGAAATATACAAAGGGTAAGAATAACAGGCAGTAGGATGGTAAGATAAAATACTAGCTATAGTCTGCTTCACACTTCAGTGCATACAGTTTACCTCAAAAGCAATTTCAACATAAACCCAGAGTAAACCCCAAGTAAACCCCAAAAGTAAACCCGAGGTTTAGTTGGGGTTAACTCTGGTGTTATGTTGGGTCTGATCGGTACTGTACATGTACATGTATACCAATGTATCATAGATATCAGCTGTCCAAAGATAAGCATACTGTTTCATTGATAAACCTACATGTATCATTTTACTATTTTCCATGGTGCATTCCTATGACTAGGAGACTGGCAGTTTTTCTTTACTCTAATTCATTTAGGCATTCAGGAGTAAAATTCCATACAATGAGGCATTAGACAGCTGTGATAAAAGTTTTTGCTCCCCTAAATCTTTAATTGGCTGTAGTGAGCTAACACCATGTACCTATCTGGTGAAAAAAATTGCTCCTCCAAACACCCTTCCACAGTCAAGCCTTCAACTGGACTCATACATGAGAAACACTCTAAAGAAACATATTTATATGCAGTCATGTACAAATATTACTGAAGGATTGACTAATGCATAAATTACAGTAAAACTCAAATACAGCCCCATCGAAGTCCAAAATCCTTGTGACATGCAGTACTGAAACACTACGCTAAGAACAGCATACGCATGCATACACAGTGAAACCAATAGGAATTTTGAATGTATCGAGCTAGCGGGGCACCAACTAAAAATCTAGCTACGAGTGGCCATTACTCACTTTCCAATATTCACTGTTCCCAAAGTGATCATGTAAAAGGACCTCGGCCCGGGGAAGCATTACACACCTAGAAATTTAATCCAAAATAATGTGACATCAGACAGATTAGAGAGGCTACATTTAGGGTTTTATTTTGGTAAGGGAATAGTACAATTGTTGTCCTTTCAAATTATAAAACCCTATAATACTAATCTGAACTACACATGCAACTAGTATTATATTTTTAGCACATTCAATTACAATCTTATAAATGTTTTGTACACACTTTCAATCCAAAAGAAAATTTGTTAATTGTATTACTTTATAAATGTTGAACTCTTTTATGACTATGGAACATATTTTCTTTAATTAGCAAATAAATGTAACATATATAATTTGGAGAGTATATTTCACAGTATGAAAACACATAGAGTGGGGTTGACCACAAACCACCAAATGATCAGTTGTCTTGAAGCACCTCTCAACATGATGAGTTAGGCATTTCTTTGTAATTACAATCACTACTCATTCGATAGTGAGTACTTTACCTGCCAGTGGTATTTTTCAGTAGGAACGGCTTTATGAATGTGGCATGTCCCATATAGGACAAACAGGCAAACTTCTTGGCATACACTTCTTCATACCCAAAAAACCAGCTGTACCAATTCCCCTCCTCATCCTTTACAAAAAATAAACCAACAATTTTGTCACACAACAAGAATATTTCCTTTTATTCTTCACTTTATTATAGTAAATAAAAAAATTAAGATCAAATTGAAAACAAACAAAGATTTGTATTCTATAAGAATTAATATTTTTTCATGTATTTTGATAAAAAGCATTTGCTCGTCATATTGAAAATGACTTTGCAATTTGTGATAAACATTTATTTACGGTACATCTACCAAGTATAATTTCCTCTATTTCTTACGGAAAGTTATAGTTAATTCATAGCTGTATAGAAACAGCCTGACTGAAATCTACACCCCCCATTTATCGATTGGTCGAAATCTACAGCGGCCGAAAGTGACAGGACTGAAATTGACACGCCCTGTTTATTGATTGGTCTGAACCTACAGCGATCTTAGTAAAATCACGGACTGCACGAAATAATCTTGATGATGCCAGACTCAGAGTCTCAGAGGAGACAATTTGGCTGTTTCTTTCAGCTAACGCACTTATGTACTTAACAGTAATTAAGTGAATTTTACTAACTTTTCATAATCAATTTATTAATTAGTTAAAGAAAATGTAAATATAAACAATAAAATGCTTTCTTTTATGATTCATGCGGGTTATGAAGGTAGCGATCATTGCCGGAAAAATTAACATAACTCGCTGACGCGGGTTATGTATTTTTCCTGCAATGTCGCTAACCTCATATCCCAAATGAATCAGAAAAGAAAGCATTTCATTGTTTAAATAAATGTGAATTGTCAGATGATTAGAGTCATGATAACTATCTCTCAGGCCTTAAAGTTTTTTTGCAAATCCCAAGTTAATGTAAAATCAATGCCAATCTCTATCATTTTTAAATTACTTGCCTGCACAAACCCTGTTCCCTCATTACACTCGGTGATGTTCATCTTTTCCTCCCACTTGGTCCAGCCTCCCTTAAACCCTTGCAGATAATAAACCTCATCTATGACTGGCTCCCCTCTCACTACAAACAAAGCAAGGTAATAATCCTCATCAATGACTGACTCCCCTCTCACTACAAACAAAGCAATGTCATAAACCTCATCAATGACTGACTCCCCTCTCACTGCAAACAAAGCAAGGTAATAAACCTCATCAATGACTGACTCCCCTCTCACTACAAACAAAGCAAGGTAATAAACCTCATCAATGACTGGCTCCCCTCTCACTACAAACAAAGCAAGGTTATAAACCTCATCAATGACTGGCTCCCCTCTCACTACAAATAAAGAAAGGTTATAAACCTCATCCATGACTGGCTCCCCTCTCACTACAAACAAAGCAAGGTAATAAACCTCATCAATGACTGACTCCTCTCTCACTACAAACAAAGCAAGGTAATAAACCTCATCAATGACTGGCTCCCCTCTCACTGCAAACAAAGCAAGGTAATAAACCTCATCAATGACTGACTCCCCTCTCACTACAAACAAAGCAAGGTAATAAACCTCATCAGTGACCGACTCCCCTCTAACCATAAACAAAACAAGGTAATAAACCTCATCAATGACTGGCTCCCCTCTTACTACAAACAAAGCAAGGTAATAAACCTCATCTATGACTGGCTCCCCTCTCACTACAAACAAAGCAAGGTAATAAACCTCATCAACGACTGGCTCCCCTCTCACTACAAACAAAACAAGGTAATAAACCTCATCAATGACTGGCTCCCCTCTCACTACAAACAAAGCAAGGTAATAAACCTCATCAATGACTGTCTCCTCTCTCACTACAAACAAAGCAAGGTAATTAACCTCATCAATGACTGACTCCCCTCTCACTACAAACAAAGCAAGGTAATAAACCTCATTAATGACTGACTCCCTCTCACTACAAACAAAGCAAGGTAATAAACCTCATCAATGACTGACTCCCCTCTCACTACAAACAAAGCAATGTAATAAACCTCATCAATGACTGGCTCCCCTCTCACTACAAACAAAGCAAGGTAATAAACCTCATCAATGACTGGCTCCTCTCTCACTACAAACAAAGCAAGGCAATAAACCTCATCAATGACTGGCTCCCCTCTCACTACAAACAAAGCAATGTAATAAACCTCATCAATGACTGGCTCCCCTCTCACTACAAACAAAGCAAGGTAATAAACCTCATCAATGACTGACTCCCCTCTCACTACAAACAAAGCAATGTAATAAACCTCATCAATGACTGGCTCCCCTCTCACTACAAACAAAGCAAGGCAATAAACCTCATCAATGACTGACTCCCCTCTCACTACAAACAAAGCAAGGTAATAAACCTCATCAATGACTGGCTCCCCTCTCACTACAAACAAAGCAAGGTAATAAACCTCATCAATGACTGACTCCTCTCTCACTACAAACAAAGCGATGTAATAAACCTCATCAATGACTGGCTCCTCTCTCACTACAAACAAAGCAATGTAATAAACCTCATCAATGACTGGCCTCCCCCTCACTACAAACAAAGCAAGGTAATAAACCTAATCTATGACTGGCTCCCATTTCAATATCAACAAAGCGCATATCATAATCACAGTGCTGAGAGAGGGGGATACATATTATACAAGACTTACCCACAAGCACCTAACGTTATATTTTTCTAATAATAATCAATACTGAATACAGGGTTATTTTTGTCCAATGCAATGTTTGCCCTTCTTCCCTTGCAAACAGTTTTGCCCTGTCTTGAATGTACCCAGATATAGCTGTGTTTAAAGAGTGAAATTTTGAGACATTACAATTTACCAAGTCATAAATTTAACTACTGACAACAAGGGCGAAATTAAAGGGGCGAAAATAAAATGGGGGCAAATATTTCTCTGTATACATTGATATCCTCTACCTACTAATACATCTTTGTGTATCGTTAGGTAGAGCGTATACATGTAAGATTTTAATATAATGAGACAAATTTATAACACCATGCAAGTGTCTGTGGATTCATCCTCAAAATCAAAACAATGTTAATCATATGTCAGGGTATTGGGTGCTATTGTATATTCTCATAATTATTTAATAAATAGTGAAGTAAAAATCAAACATTAATGTTTCCATCGGGCATCCTGAGAAAATGTGAATATTCATCCTTATGTATATAAAAAATTCTGAATTTCATTTCCGAAGTCAAAAGAATTGAACATTTCTTCAAACTTAAGGGATATTATCTGCTGTATTTTTTTTCCTTTTACATTGATTTCATTTCTCAATTATTTAACTAAATTGCAAATCATAATCAATATCCCAGGTGTAAATGCTAAGTGCAAATATTTTTCTTCTGGTGAGAACCATGTATTGTGCTAGGTTGTTTCAACTTTCAAGGACAACGAACACATAACAGAAGGCTATAGAACTGATATAACATATTAAAAGATGCAATATATAGAGTAGATAACATACACTTCAGATATTCTTCAAACTCAATGACAGGGACATGTTCCCGTAAGCTGGGAAGATCAAAGAAAGTTGACCATGGAATCTTAATCTGCTCCAGGTCGGGCGATTTCCAGTGATATAGCCGGCCCCAGGGTGGGAGGACCAGCACCCACGGCTCTTCTTTGTTCAGCTCCTTCACAAGGTTGGTCACTCTCATGTACACATCACGACGTAAGTTAAACCCCTCTCCTGGGTTAACATCATACAGTAAATATCTGAATGAGAAATAGGTTTCCACATAAAACCAATCAGTTTGCATAAGCATTGTAGTATTTGTGTTATATCAATTCCCTTATTGGTGAGCATGCCCTGCATTACGCTCATTCCAGTAAACACAGAATAAAGCGTAAGAAAAGGGGGCATCTTTGTAAGCAAAGGGTCCAATTACCCCGAGAATAACAAATTGGACCCTTTACTAGTGAAGATGAAGAGGGGGTAATAATGCATTTCTATGCAAACTCATACCCTGAAATTGTTGAAACAAAATTACTGGCAAACAATTCCGGCATATTAAAACCAAATTATGCTAGGCTAATGTTCTCTCATTCAAAGTACTACATGTATATAGGCAAACAGTATGTTAGCGGATTAATTTCTACACAAACTTAGGGATCATACATGCACTTCAGTTCAGTCTACATGCACTCGCAAAAAAAGTTCACCCTTTTGTAAAATATTAACAGTGTTACTGTATTATTATACAATAGCGCGAACTTAAACCACAGGCCTCTGAATTTCTATCAATAAGCCATTAAATGTAGGGGAAGATAGAGATATATACCCTATCTAAATTCAGAGGCCTATAAAGATAGGGTATATATATCTCTCTCTTCCCCTACATTTAATGGCTTATTGATAGAAATTCAGAGGCCTGTGCTTAAACAGCGCCCGTAGTTCACATGGTTCAGACGATGTTGACGTGGCCTTTCTCTTTTCTAATTCACATGGTGGTCTGAACTATACAGGAAGAAGACATACCTCACAGACTTTGCCTGTCCAAATTTTGTCGTGTCGCTCTCCCCTGCACTAAATGCTATATCATCTTCAGCATCTGCACGCACAAAAACAGCAAGCCAGCAAATAAATACAACGAGTGTCAAATGCCAAGCTTCCTTGGTCTCCATGATGAAATACGAATATCGAGCCCGATGTTATTCGTATAAATCGTAAAAATCAAAGAACCGAAAGTACTCGGAAGCGTTGATATTGATGCAATAACTGTACAGGATATACTGAATACCATTTCAATATTTTATTTTCCACAATCATATGTAAGATAGACTGTTGTCACATGATCGTGATATTAAGTCTGTTATAAACCTGATTTCCCGTCTTATTTGTTGAGAAAACTTTATATGTGATATCATATAATTTTATGCAGTTTTCTGTGCAAGAAAAATGTGTTACACAATTTATTATTTGTAGTTCGACCTGTAATGTGGCTAATACATCTGTCCATGTCAGTGCTGTGTTTGCAACGAAAAGCATTCAATTATATAATTATATTTCATTTTTGCGAATATATCATACAACCCGCAGTAAAAAAATAATCACAGAAAATACGGTATGTCGACTCTAGATCTAGCACGATCGTGTAATTGATATTGTATATTACCAAGAACCGTGCGATTTATAGGTTTAATGTATATCCATAAATAAGTTGTACAATGATAAAACGGAAATGATGAATGTAATTGAAAACAGGATCACGGAGGAGATATTCTCAAATAAAAAAAAGAGAGGATATTTTCTATCTCATTTTTGAGCTCTTAAAAAAGATATTTGCCCAAATCACAGAACTCTTTGATATTCTTTCTATGTGGTAAAGGTCACAAGAGATGTAAAACTCTATACTCTGTCCCAAGATATTTTGGATTCACGTTTGGACGATTTTTAATAAAATTACACTTACCTGTGAAAGAAGTGCAATTGAAATAGTTGAAAGGGATATTTTCCAAGATAATTTCATTGACACATTATCATCTTTCACTCGGAAAAATTCACAGGAACGAAAACAGATTCCTTACGGAGATTTATAATGGGGAATGTTTACATCTTTTCTCCATTCGGAATACACTCGGAATACATCGCGCAATATTTCAACGTTATCATCCGGGCTTGCTGCAATGCAAAATCTCCGTAGACATCACATATTTTAGCATTGTATTGAAACCTGATAAGCTAACAGGGGCGTTTTGACTGAGAAATCTTGGAAATTTTTCATACTTTTGAATGAACATCGTTTGGATCCTGAGATATTTATAAATATCAAACAATTAAGCCAAACGTGAATCCAAAGTATCTTGGGACAGAGTATAGCTGCAGATCTGCCTGGCATTTCCCTGTAGAGCTACATGTACATACAAATATGCAGCTATGAGACCTCCTGAGGAGAGCCCAGGTTACAGTTTAATCCTGTAGATATAACATTACTTCAGGTTACAGTTTGATCCTGTAGATATAACATTACTTCATGTCACAGTTTGATCCTATAAAAATAACATCATTTCAGATTTGCTCTTTTTTATTTATTGAAAATGGTAAGTTACAAATAAAAAAAGATATGGTTAAAACTAAAAAAACAAAACATATAATTGGAAAGTACTTGCATTATCATTAAAAACATTTGAATGTAAGGTTAATAGGAAAATAATATTATAATAATATTAATATGCTCCCAGACATGTACTTTTAAGACTTCCATAATACAGAGTAAGTAAGTAAATAAGTAAGTGATTTATTATAGCAACACGTGTTTTCTAAACAAATACATGTATAGAAAAATGTATGTTATATTATAACTTAATGAATAAACACCGGGCCCATCGGGCCTATATGTCACCTTATAAATATGAATACAAGTAATTATAAGTTAACATTGCTTTTTTCATATAGGATAGATTGTCTGCACATTAAAACTGAATATAAGAATTTGGCAGTTTGTCTAGGAAAGTTAGATAAGAGAAAAACAGTGCAGTCTGAGTCGGCCATATTAAGTAATTGATTACAGTATTAAAGCCAATACTAGTAAAGATTTCGGTTCTAGGTTTTGAATAAGATGCACAATGCAATAAAAAAGTGAAATTCGTCTTCTCTTGCTTCTTCAGAACATGCATATAATACATAGCCTATCGGTTCCTCCCCCCCCCCCCCCCCTAAATCGTTCCGTTTCTATTGATAGGTAGAACACCACACCTAAATTAAGCAAGTAAAAAACACCCCGTTTTTGTATTCAGCTGTTCAGTTTTTAACCTGTCCGATTATTTGTGGTAAATAACACTGTTTCATTGATGTTAGCATGTTTTCTAATTTATTAGTCATGAAAGCATAAACGGTTTTAATAAAAAAGAGAACTGAGAGTGAGCAGTGCAGACTACATGTAACTACATTACACCAGAAATTAGTTCAGATACGAAAGGACACAGAGAGAACAGTCATGCAGCAGGTAAATATTTACATTTTCCAGTGTCTTTGTGATAACACAACGAGTCGATTTTGCCATGTATAGTTCAATACATTTCATCTTAATCATACAATTGCTAAAAATTATGTAAATATAAGTAATAAGGTATCATTTTTTGAATATTATTTGGTGATTACATACGGTCGGGGTGACCAAATCAATTATAAAGCCCTTCGGACGGCTTTATTGGATTTGATCATCCCGACCGTATTTGATCACCTTATAATATCAAAAGAACGATTTCTTATTCCTTAAACTAGGCCACGTAAAATGTAATTTTCATTTTGACTAAAATGGCTTCATTGATAAAAAGGTTATAAAAATACAGTGTGCATGCAGTAAATGTTTCTTATGAAAACACTTTTTAAAACAGTAAATAAATACAGACATGAACACCAGCATTCCTGATATTTTTGATAATACAGGGTTCGACTTGGAGCCGACAAAATTTTAGAACAATGTAAACAATTTGTTACATATATGTAAGCTACCTTAGAGTAGGTATTTACTTATATAATTAGTAAATTACAGATACAACTTGAAAATGTTTGTCAAAATTCTCAAACTAAAAATTATTACCATTGACAAGTAATTCACGGTATAACGTGTTACACTCTTTTAGTTTTTTGATTTTATTTTTGATTTTGTAATTTGATTCAATGGTAAGAAAAATTCCTTTTATAATGTTAGCATATATATAATGCAATGTAAAAGTTAAAATCTAACATATATAACACTATCATACAAAAGGCATTATCAAAATTAAACAAATCTCGAAAAAAAAATCATGTTAAATTTTAAAAAAAATGAATTGAATAATAAAAAATAAGTTGCGAAAATAATAAATCAAGAAACATAAAAAAATGAAACAAAAAACTTCGAAAAACATGTTACTTTAGGGATTTCGTATACTGTAAATTCCTTATATTACGCGAGTACTTTATTCCGCGATCCCGCTGGTTTGTATCAAATCGCGAGAGTTTAAAATCACAAACGTGGAACATTTCTCTTTATTTCTTATAGTACTGAACACTCAGAAATGGCAAGATTTTAAAATCCGCGAAGGGCACTTCTCTCGATTTTACACGGATATTAATTCCTCGCGTTAAATTAGGAATTTACAGTATTGCATGTTTCGGTCAAATATTTCTTTAATGTAAAGATGTTGTCGAAGCATTTAACTTTCCTTCTGATTTTCCTCTTTGTCGTCTGCGTCAGTGATAGGTGGCGCCTTTTTGGAGAAATCCACGAAGGTGTACTCGGTTCTATTGTCCTCTCCGTGGATAACGGGGGCTTGATTTGTTCTGGAACGTTTGGATTGGTTAGTAAAATCCACCTCAATGTAAACCAACCCTTCGTTATTCTACAATATAGATTAATTCTACATTGATTAAAATTAATCTCAAAACAATATATAAGGTACATTTTTGTTCCAATATTCTATAATTCTAACTTCAAACATAGTTGAATGTGAGTGGTTATGAAAGTTTGAATGAAAGGATATTGAAAACTGTGTTTCCTATATTCGATTTGTTTCTTGGGAATAAAAGAATAATTTTCTTCTTAGTTGGTAAAATATTGTTTTAAGCGAAACTCAATGTTTGTTTGTTGTGTGAAAGTCCATAAAGTTTTCAGCGTCGGTTTTTTAACAGGGGTGAAATACATTGAATGCAATTGTAGTTTTTCTAAGGAATGACATTTTTTTAATAAAAAAATAAATTTAATGAATTATCAACCTTTATAAATCAATAACATTATTTAGTCCACTCAAAAGAAAATTCAAAGAAAATAAATGCTCAACCATTCATTAGTAATTTATCAGTTGTTATTTTCTGCCGTATAACACTTTTGTAGATCTTTTAAATGTATCTTCGTCATTAGCAAAGACCTACTTTGATGTTCTGTTTTAATTTTTCTACTTTGATACATGGAGTTTCCCACTTTATTGCGCAGCAGATAATTTTCTTAAATTTACATATAAAAACTTGAATTACACTGTAAAATGGAGATGACGCCCCCCCCCCCCCCTACTTTTTTGGTAACACGTAAGAATTGAATTGAAAATAAGAAAATAAACATTGAAATTGAAGTTAAAGGTACACTATGCACACAGTATGCATGAATTAAGGAATAAGGAATCATTCTTTGAGTATTATAAGGTGATAATTTTGATAGGGGCGTGGTCGAATCCAATAGAGGCCGAATGGACCGAAAAGGCTTTATCATAGATTTGATCACGCCCCGACCGAAATCATCACCGTATAATATTCAATGATCCCTTATTTATCATATTTATATAATTTTCAGCAATTGTACGATTAAATAATCACTGATTTATGTGATTTTTATTTCTTTTAATTATTTAATTAACCCCGCTCATGCGCCCCAACAATACGTCATTTGAGTTTATTGTACTGAACATTACTTAATCGATTCGTAGTGTTATCACAGACAAAGACACTGAAAAATGTAAATTATTTAAAATAATACAAAGCATCTTTCTTTATTTGAGGTTTTTTTTTTGCCTTACCGTTTTGCAAGCCCGAGCAGCATCTTCAGTTGACAAGTTACTCTCCTCTACTGACTCATTTGCCGCGTTATTTCTCTGTTTACTCTTCTCTCCGGCGGTCTCTTTGGTCATTAGTTTCGATTTACCTGCTTTGTTGGACATCTCTCCAGCATCACCTAGAAGTAACGGATATTTGATGCCTTTGCTACTGTATATTGTAACAAATGCAAGCATATTATCTTAACGCACCATAGCATACCTTATCACTCTGAGAATAAAATAAATGTAACTTGCCCCTTTTGTTTCTCTTCAAGTTCTTGTCAACAGCTGCATACATTTCTGTGCCGGACGCTTCTTCTGTGTAATAAAATAAATATTTGAAAATATAAAATAAAGATAGATAGATAGTAGGGATGTCAATTTTACTCGGTTGGCTTAGTCGATTAATCGGAGGCTTTAGTCGAGCGGTAGTCGAGTACTCGATGATTTACAAGTATTAGAAACCGTGAGTCCTTTTTAAATCAAATAATGCTACTGCCACATACATCTTATCTTCAACTAAAGAACATTAAAAACTTATGATAACATATACTAAATGTATATGATTTAAAATGAATTGAAAAGTATTTTATCTAAATATCCGTTAGAAAATGCCCTGGCTTTTCCTTTTTTATTGGGACGCTTACATATAATTGAGCTCACTGGCAAATCAAATGTGACCTGTTTCACGGTAAGTCATTGTCCGTGCCTAATCAACAATCAAAGATTAATAATTATAAAAACAAACGCCTTGAGATAATTATTGATATGATTAAATTTTTGATTATACAAACACCTAATCCAATAAATAACTGATAAGAGGAAACATAATTTATTCTCGAGTACATGTCTGCCTAAGTAAATCAAAAAAGGTCAATCATTAGCCGCTTCAAAAATCCACCAGGGACATCGATGGAAAAGAGCGTACTTATGGATCAAACATGTCGAGCAAATAAAACCGATATCTACATTTGTACAACAGAAACTGCCGCGTTGATAAAAAAATTAGCAATATTTTCAAAATATATTCACTTTGTAACGAGTAATCGACTAAGAAAATTAGAGCCGATGATCGGCGTGACCGAGCGATAGTCGAGTACTCGTTGCCATGCCTAATAGATAGATAGATAGATAGATAGATAGATAGATAGATAGATAGATAGATAGATAGATAGATAGATAGATAGATAGATAGATTGAGAAGGTAGATACCATTTTGTTTCTTTGTGACGTCATCCTTCACTACATCAGCTTTTGGTTTCTGACGACTTTTATCAACTGTGGCGTACATTTCTACACCGGATGTTGTATCTGCCAGAGGAAAAGCAAATCAGAATTCTGAGAGAGAGAGAGAGAGAGAGAGAGAGAGAGAGAGAGATAGAGAGAGAGAGAATATTACACCTACTGCAATGCCATGGAGAGTACCATCATTTCTTAGCTATATGTAACGACTTGAACTTTTGAACGAAAAAGCATGGGCTTTACCTTGCCATTTTATAATTCAGAAGATAAAATTACAGACAAACAGTTTCTGTGGGCCTTAAATTGCACCACATAAAGCGTAATAAACAGTAGATCCGAGGTCGTCCTTTTTTCAGACCAGTAGCTTCAGACCTGCAGCTTACTTTAGGAGGCCGGGTAATCAATAAATTAACAGTCAGATCTACTTTAGATATTCAGAAATGATGTTTTAAGCTACAAACTTTTATTTTGTAAAGAAAAATGGCCTTAATATTAGCGTTGTTTCGGAATTTTGTGTTTTAGCTCTTTTTCTTACAAATACCAACAAAGCTTAAAAAAGGCAGTGACCATCGTGTCCTCTTAAACGTGACCTTCCCCTGATCATCGAGTCCTCTTAAACGTGACCCTTTCCCTGACCACAGAGTCCTATCAAACGTGACCCTTTCCCTGATCATCGAGTCCTCTTAAACGTGACCCTTTCCCTGACCATCGAGTCCTCTTAAACGTGACCCTTTCCCTGACCATCGAGTCCTATTACATATAATTGAGCTCACTGGCAAATCAAATGTGACCTGTTTCACGGTAAGTCATTGTCCGTGCCTAATCAACAATCAAAGATTAATGATTATAAAAACAAACGCCTTGAGATAATTATTGATATGATTAAATTTTTGATTATACAAAAACCTAATCCAAAAAATAACTGATAAGAGGAAACATAAATTATTCTCGAGTACATGTCTGCCTAAGTAAATCGAAAAAAGGTCAATCATTAGCCGCTTCAAAAATCCACCAGGGACATCGATGGAAAAGAGCGTAACTTACGGATCAAACATATCGAGCAAATAAAACCGATATCTACATTTGTACAACAGAAACTGCCGCGTTGATTTAAATTAGCAATATTTTCAAAATATATTCACTTTGTAACGAGTAATCGACTAAGAAAATTAGAGCCGATGATCGGCATGACCGAGCGATAGATAGATAGATAGATAGATAGATAGATAGATAGATAGATAGATAGATAGATAGATAGATAGATACCATTTTGTTTCTTCGTGACGTCATCCTTCACTACATCAGCTTTTGGTTTCTGACGACTTTTATCAACTGTCGCGTACATTTCTCCACCGGATGTTGTATCTGCCAGAGGAAAAGCAAATCAAAATTCTAAGAGAGAGAGAAAGAGAGAGAGAGAGAG
Source organism: Magallana gigas (assembly GCF_963853765.1). Taxonomy (NCBI): domain Eukaryota; kingdom Metazoa; phylum Mollusca; class Bivalvia; order Ostreida; family Ostreidae; genus Magallana; species Magallana gigas. Next base: position 55,721,707 of record NC_088857.1, on the reverse strand, counting down.
AGAGAGAGAGAGAGAATATTACACCTACTGCAATGCCATGGAGAGTACCATCATTTCTTAGCTATATGTAACGACTTGAACTTTTGAACGAAAAAGCATGGGCTTTACCTTGCCATTTTATAATTCAGATGATAAAATTACAGACAAACAGTTTCTGTGGGCCTTAAATTGCACCACATAAAGCGTAATAAACGGTAGATCCGAGGTCGTCCTTTTTTCAGACCAGTAGTTTCAGACCTGCAGCGTACTTTAGGAGGCCGGGTAGTCAATAAATTAACAGTCAGATCTACTTTAGATATTCAGAAATGATGTTTTAGGCTATAAACTTTTATTTTGTTAAGAAAAATGGCCTTAATATTAGCTTTGTTTCGGAATTTTGTCTTTTAGCTCTTTTTCTTACAGATACCAACAAAGCTTAAAAAAGGCAGTGACCATCGTGTCCTCTTAAACGTGACCTTCCTCTGATCATCGAGTCCTCTTAAACGTGACCCTTTCCCTGACCACAGAGTCCTATCAAACGTGACCCTTTCCCTGACCATCGAGTCCTCTTTAACATGACCCTTTCCCTGACCATCGAGTCCTCTTAAACGTGACCCTTTCCCTGACCATCGAGTCCTCTTAAACATGACCCTTTCCCTGACCATCGAGTCCTCTTAAACGTGACCCTTCCTTTGACCATCGAGTCCTCTTAAACGTGACCCTTTCCTTGACCATCGACTTCTTTAACATGACCCTTTCCCTGACCATCGAGTCCTCTTAAACGTGACCTTTTCCCTGACCATCGAGTCCTCTTAAACGTGACCTTTTCCCTGACCATCGAGTCCTCTTAAACGTGACCCTTTCTCGACCATCGAGTCCTCTTAAACGTGGCCCTTTCCCTGACCATCGCGTCCTCTTAAACGTGACCCTTTCTCTGATAATCGAGTCCTCTTAAACGTGATTTTTTCCCTGATCAACGAGTCCTATTAAAAGTGACCCTTTCCCTGACTATCGACCCTCTCAAACGTGGCCCTTTCCCTGACTATCGACCCTCTTAAACGTGACTCTTTCCCTGACCATCGAGTTCTCTTAAACGTGACCCTTTCCCTGACCATCGAGTCCTATTAAACGTGGCCCTTTCCCTGACCATCGAGTTCTCTTAAACGTGACCCTTTCCCTGATCATCGAGTCCTCTTAAACATGACCATTTCCCTGACCATCGAGTCCTCTTAAACGTGACACTTTCCTTGACAACGCAAAAAGTAACATATTACAAACTTGATTTTTTTTCTTGTGAAAAGGGATTTTAAAACACACGACCCTTTATTCATTCTTTCCTAATAATTTCACCTTTAAATGCACCATGTTCCCTTTTCTTAACGAACTTGAATCACTCTATATAATAATGCTTTCTATCAAGCTTGGTTGAATTGACAGAATTGTTCTTGAGAAGAAAACGAAACTATAAAAAAATAACCATAACGCCATCGTCGAAAGACAATCGAATCATTTCTGTCAGAAAGACTATCTAGAAACTTTGGCTCAAGTGAGCCGCGAAATGTTACACCCCCCCCCCCCCCAAATTAAAGGAAAAGTTCAGGAAACAACTAAAACAGAAAATATGTATGCATAAATATGTTTTTTCTTCTCTAAAAAAGACTTACTATTATCGCCTTCATCTTTCTCTTTGTTTTTTCTTCTTCGAAGACTGATCACCAGAGCTACCACAAGGATAACAATGAGGCCGACGACGGCGACCGAGGCTCCAATTATAACGTACAGGTATTCCACTCTGTTTGTCTCCAAATGTGATACAGTAGTTATATCTTCAACTTCGATTTTTATATAAATAGAAATAAGTCATCATTTATTGGAGCATATTTTAGAAATTAGTCATCATTTAAGCATATTTATTTACTGTTAATCTAATCAGCAATGTAATTATTATTTTAAAAGAGGTGCATTGTCTTTAAAGAACACATTGCATTTATTAAAAAAAACCTATCCACAACATGATATTCAAATTTACACATCTTCGTTTCCTGAATTCATGCTTAACTTATTAAATATCATAAGTTGTAAGTTCTGATACAAAAAGTTCTGTAATTATACCTTCAACATTTATTGTAACTTCAGGAGATACTATGGAACAATTGATTGTGTTACAGCTCTCCAAGCGGTATCGATATTCTTGACCCGGGGCCAAAGATCCGGGGTTGAAATACACGACACTGCCTTCACCAGGATCAGAAACGTTAGCCACTGTTACCCATTTGTCTTTTTCGAGGGATACAACAAAATACTGTTCAAGACCTCCATTGAATCCCGACACCCACGTCAAGTTTATGTGACCGCCCGCGTAGGAATGCCAGGTAAAGTTTTGTGGTGTTCGAGGTCTGTCTGATAGACAAAAAGAAACCACGCAGGGAAGTCAACATTTAACAAATAAAATGTAATTGCATTATGTCAATAGAATATTATTGTATTCTGAAAATTGTAATACAATACTTGCTAACTGAAGAATATGAAAAAAAATTACAGAGGGACTGATAGCTTATAATTATTGTAAAATGAACATATTGGAATGCAATTATATTTGTTAACAAAGAATCAACCTCGTTCACTTATTGTAATGGTAAGAAGTGGTTCATCTCCGTAGATCATGGTATAGTTTCCGAAATAACTGTGGTTGTATACTGGAAAAGAAGTGTTGATCCAGTGCCTGTAAGGAACTCCTCGTCCAGACACATTGAATTGGATTTGTTCTGTTCCTGGACCCACCCACTTGATAGCAGGATATTGGGGAATGGGGTTGGCAATAACTGGGATAACCGATGCTACTCTTACATTCATTCCGCTCGGGGAACCATATTTTTTGTGATAAAAAATCGAATCATCAATTCGTACGTTACCTAATATAAAAAAAATTACACAATTGAGTATTCTAAAAGAGTTATTGTTCCGGGTGAAATATCATGAATATATTGATACAATATTTCTGGTGAATTACGTAAAAGGTTTCACTTTAAAGAATTACGGTATTACTTGACAAGATGATTTAATAGATTATTATATCATTTCCAATACTAGTAACACTTATTTTAAATGCAAAGTACATCTTCCCTCCAAAACATTTACATACGAATTTCAAAGCGCTTGTAACCACAGCAATTTGAATAAAGATATATTTTCTGTTTGTCATGCAACAGCCAGTTTAGATATTAATTGGAAGAATAATACGAGTATACTTACATAGGATGTTTATTCTGAATGTCTTTTCACTAATGTTGAATCCTTCAGAACTTCCTACACACGTGTAGTTTCCTGCATCTGCGCATCCTGCTGAAACAAATGTGTGGTTCGCCCACTTTGTATTTTTGCTAGCGCTGTTTGTTGAGATATTCTCAGACCCCTTTGTCAGACGCACGTTAGGAATGGGGTTTCCGTCCACGAGGCATGAAACATTAAAAGGTATGTTTTCTTGTAAATCCATATTAGTGTCGGAACTATGATTGTTGTTTATTAAGATCAATGGTTCTCCCAAATCTAAAATATGCAATCTTTAGTTCAAATATTGTCTAGTATTAAAATAGTTTATGCATTAACATGTATGGGGGTTTTATTCTAGAAAAGAAATAAATCAATTTGATTTTCTTCTTTGAATTATCATATTTATAGAGAAATTCCTACAAAAAACTGCGGTCTTCGTGGGTTTTTCAACAAAATTTACTTGCTTATTCTCCATCAAACAAAATCAGTAGTTATATACATGTATAGTACGTCTTTCCTTGACCTTGCTGTTGTTGTACAATGTGTGTAAGACACGCCATCATTGAATAGATTTAAAATAACTCACATTGGACATTCAGTGTTATGTTCTTCTCTTTCTTTGTTTCAGTTCCCCATGTTGCTACACACTGGAACAATTTAATGTCTTTGTTTATCTGCTCGGATGACAAACTTCTGTTTGGAGAAATGACATGAAGATGACCAGTAGAGTTCATGTATGTCCAGGTTACATTACAGGGCGGGTGGCAATCGACGAGACATTGGTATGGACCGAATGTTTCGCCTTCTCTTACAGTGACCATTCCGTTATCCTGCATACTAGTATTTGGATGTGGAGTGATTGTTATTTTATCTGGTCCATCTAAAATAAAAGGCAACAAGAATTTAGAAACTTGGACGCCATTCTCATAATGACCTACTAAATTGTGTATGGTTACCCGGTTTTGATGGTCATCTAAATCTCTATTAACGTCGAGTGGCAAAAGACGATAACATGGCGAAAAATAAGCACGCCTCTTTTTATATAAATTATTCATAAACAATGTTTTGTTCTTGACAAATAATACAGATATTAATTGGAAGAATAATACGAGTATACTTACATAGGATGTTTATTCTGAATGTCTTTTCACTAATGTTGAATCCTTCAGAACTTCCTACACACGTGTAGTTTCCTGCATCTGCGCATCCTGCTGAAACAAATGTGTGGTTCGCCCACTTTGTATTTTTGCTAGCGCTGTTTGTTGAGATATTCTCAGACCCCTTTGTCAGACGCACGTTAGGAATGGGGTTTCCGTCCACGAGGCATGAAACATTAAAAGGTATGTTTTCTTGTAAATCCATATTAGTGTCGGAACTATGATTGTTGTTTATTAAGATCAATGGTTCTCCCAAATCTAAAATATGCAATCTTTAGTTCAAATATTGTCTAGTATTAAAATAGTTTATGCATTAACATGTATGGGGTTTTTATTCTAGAAAAGAAATAAATCAATTTGATTTTCTTCTTTGAATTATCATATTTATAGAGAAATTCCTGCAAAAAACTGCGGTCTTCGTGGGTTTTTCAACAAAATTTACTTGCTTATTCTCCATCAAACAAAATCAGTAGTTATATACATGTATAGTACGTCTTTCCTTGACCTTGGTGTTGTTGTACAATGTGTGTAAGACACGCCATCATTGAATAGATTTAAAATAACTCACATTGGACATTCAGTGTTATGTTCTTCTCTTTCTTTGTTTCAGTTCCCCATGTTGCTACACACTGGAACAATTCAATGTCTTTGTTTATCAGCTCGGGTGACAAACTTCCGTTTGTAGAAATGACATGAAGATGACCAGTAGAGTTCAAGTATGTCCAGGTTACATTACAGGGCGGGTGGCAATCGACGACACATTGGTATGGACCGAATGTTTCGCCTTCTCTTACAGTGACCATTCCGTTATCCTGCATACTAGTATTTGGATGTGGAGTGATTGTTATTTTATCTGGTCCATCTAAAATCAAAGGTAACAAGAAGTTAGACACTTGGACGCCATTCTCATAATGACTTACTAATATTGTTTATGATTACCCGGTTTGTTAGTTTTGAAATATTGTGACTGGATTTTTATAGAGGATTTAATTCTGATGTAATATTTTGCAGTTTTATCTCAGTCGCAAAGATATTCAATCATTCTATTTCGATTGTCAACAATAATTTGTTATAAGAATGCTAAAAAGAATGTACATATTTTTAAATCCAAATTCAAAAATATGCTTCAGCAGAAGAGGAAAAAAACCCATTTAAACGACGTTTATAGATAAAGTTGTCTATTGAAGTTTTGAATTAATTTTAGCAATAAGATTATTCCGCTCTACTTCATTCTGCCCCAAAGAATTATGATTGTGATAAAATTATTGTTAGAAAGGGTAAAAAAAATATACATATTTGTTTACACAGAGAATCAATCTGGACTGTATCACTCCAGTCAGACTCCAGTCATACTTACACAGAGACTCGATCTGGACTGTATCACTCCGTTCAGACTCCAGGCATACTTACTCAGAGGAGGAACGATCTGGATTGTATCACTCCGTTCAGACTCAAGTTATACTTACACAGAGACTCGATCTGGACTGTATCACTCCGTTCAGACTCCAGTCATACTTACACAGAGACTCGATCTGGACTGTATCACTCCGTTCAGACTCCAGTTATACTTACACAGAGACTCGATCTGGACTGCATCACTCCAGTCAGACTCCAGTTATACTTACACAGAGATTCCATCTGGACTGTATCACTCCGTTCAGACTCCAGTTATACTTACACAGAGTTTCGATCTGGACTGTATCACTCCAGTCAGACTCCAGTCATACTTACACGGAGACTCGATCTGGACTGTATCACTCCAGTCAGACTCCAGTCATACTTACACAGATACTCGATCTGGACTGTATCACTCCTGTTAGACTCCAGGCATACTTACACAGAGGCTGGATCTGGACTGTATCACTCCGTTCAGACTCCAGGCATACTTACATACAGTAGGATCGATCTGTACTGTATCACTCCGTTCAGACTCCAGTCATACTTACACAGATACTCGATCTAGACTGTATCACTCTAGTCAGACTCCAGTCATACTTACACAGATACTCGATCTGGACTGTATCACTCCAGTCAGACTCCAGTTATACTTACACAGAGACTCGATCTGGACTGTATCACTCTAGTCAGACTCCAGTCATACTTACACAGATACTCGATCTGGACTGTATCACTCTAGTCAGACTCCAGTCATACTTACACAGAGACTCGATCTGGACTGTATCACTCTAGTCAGACACCAGTCATACTTACACAGAGACTCGATCTGGACTGTATCACTCTAGTCAGACTCCAGTCATTCTTACACAGAGACTCGATCTGGACTGTATCACTCTAGTCAGACTCCAGTCATTCTTACTCAGAGACTCGATCTGGACTGTATCACTCTAGTCAGACTCCAGTCATACTTACACAGAGACTCGATCTGGACTTTATCACTCTAGTCAGACTCCAGTCATACTTACACAGAGACTCGATCTGGACTGTATCACTCTTGTCAGACACCAGTCATACTTACACAGAGACTCGAGCTGAACTGTATCACTCTAGTCAGACACCAGTCATACTTACACAGAGGCTCGATGTGGACTGTATCACTCTAGTCAGACTCCAGTCATACTTACACAGAGACTCGAGCTGAACTGTATCACTCTAGTCAGACACCAGTCATACTTACACAGAGGCTCGATGTGGACTGTATCACTCTAGTCAGACTCCAGACATACTTACACAGAGACTCGAGCTGAACTGTATCACTCTAGTCAGACTCCAGTCATACTTACACAGAGACTCGATCTGGAATTTATCACTCCGTTCAGACTCCAGTCATACTTACACGGAGGCTCGATCCGGACTGTATCACTTTGCTCAGACTTCAGTTCATCTTCCGTCGCTGTACACGAGTAATTGTTGTACTTGTGACCTCTGGTGACCTTTAATCTCAGGGTTTGATTGGTTTCTCCATCCATCTTGGTGTCGTTGACAAACCAGATGTACGACAAGGTGACGAGCTTGGAGTAGTAGTCAGGGGCTGAGGTTGATTGACTGGAACACGTCAGTTCTGATGATGTGTTTATTGGTACGCTTAGATCCCCTCTAATTTCCGGCTTTGTGGGCTTGTCTATAAAAAAGATAATAAAAAGAGAGATCGCCTGAGGATCAGTTGACAACTGACTAAAGTTTGATCCAAGAAGCTAACAAATAATTTGAAAAACTGGTACAAAAGCACATTTTTTATAACAAAAGAAATCATATTTGAAAATTTCAGGAAGATCTTGTGGAATTCTAGTTTATTAAAACGTAGATTATGATTTTGATACAAAATGAGGAAAGGGAAAAATATTTGGAATCCTTGTAACAAAGATTTAATTATATCCCTTTAGTCCCCTATAGTTCTTTGTCAGCTTCAATAAGATTTATACTTATGGTGGGTCTATGTGACGTCATAAATCCACAAAATCAAGAACGATAAGCGGGGAAAAAAATTTTCAGGTGCGGAGTTTTCACGGTTATTTCTCAGTAATGCAAAGGCAAAAAAATCTTACTTCACGTATTTTAACATTTGTTCCTACCAAGCTTTATATATATGAAAGAAAATCATAGTGTTAAAAATCGTTTCATATGACCTTTAAGACAATACGTCACAAGGTGGCAATTTACATTTTTTTTTCTAATGTAATTTTATAATGTATTTTGAGCCCCTGTTGGTACAAAGAGACAGATAGATAGACTTTTTTAGCTTAGTTGACAATATAGAAATAATTGATATAAAATCAAATAGTATATACACTTACATAATAATAATCAAAGTACTGAAGTAATGAAAGCCGGGCTCTTTTGGTCTGTCTTTATGCATATTGTGTAGTAAAGACTGAAAATCTCTCTCTCTCTCTCTCTCTCTCTCTCTCTCTCTCTCTCTCGTGCTTTTAATGTCGGCAAAGCGTCAGAGAGCGACTAAATTTTGTAAGCGGCTATAAACAAAAATATGTCTGTCTAGTAGAAAAAAGTTCGACAGTTGCTGCCTTGAATTTTGCAACAAGCGTTATATATTCGATTCCCATATCTTCAACGCGCAGCAAAGTAGTTCATGGAAATTTATGCCCATTGTATGTGTCTAAAATGAATAGTCTTGTTTTTTAAAAACACATTATTAATAAGAAAACTAAAAAAGAAATTAAAAAAAGAAGCAAAATGCCAACACTTTTGACAAAACGTGGCTCTTTATGTAACTATTTGGTATAGCGGAAGCTTTTACTTTGACGCTGTTTGGTTTTTTGTTTACTTTTGAAACTGCGCTATTTATAGTAACATTGGCAATTTGCCTGCCTACAGCCAGAACTCTGCTTTCAGCACAGCCCGGCTAAAAATGTTGAATGATTGAACCAAACTCATTGCAAAATGAGTGAACAATAAACCTGTTCATATTTAGTTTACCATGTGTTTGAATAAAAGGTCGTGCTAAAACACTACATGTAGTATCGGACCAAAAGACGAATTTTTTTTTAAAATTGAAACAGACTCACCGTTCACAATAAGAACAACCCCTCCACATGACCTTGCTTTATCTAACGTTTCTCCACCATTGTAATAGCCAGCATCGTCCAGAGTTACGTCTTTTATTTCGAACATGACATTTGTCGAATTATAAGGTCTCGTGAGATACTTATACTTAATATCCGATTCTCGCGCTTCATTATGATTTACTGTAAGTATTGCAGTGCTATTCTTGACTGTGTGGTATATGTGGTACCCAGCGTGTGGAAAATATGGAACAACCCAAGATAGGTTTGCAGACTCTCCTTTTCGAACTTTTTCTTTCAAAACTACAAATCAAATTAAAAAATGATAACAATAATTCAAAGACGCATACAATGTATATCTTTATTAGGGACCTTTATAAATATGTTCCTGCTTTTTTCACACATATATAATTTAAAAGAAATACAGTTATAAAAATATTATTGCTTATTTTGAAATTTTAAAATAAGATCATTTTAGATTGTTATTAGTAGACATTAACGTTTAATTTAGAAATATTAAATACAGCAATCTTTAAGAATCTAACAGACAAATTAGCATACCTTTGCATGACAGTGTGTTGTTAACCTCTGACCCAGATACTTTAACAATGAAATACAGTTATAAAAATATTATTGCTTATTTTGAAATTTTAAAATAAGATCATTTTAGATTGTTATTAGTAGACATTAACGTTTAATTTAGAAATATTAAATACAGCAATCTTTAAGAATCTAACAGACAAATTAGCATACCTTTGCATGACAGTGTGTTGTTAACCTCTGACCCAGATACTTTAACAATGATACTGATGGATTCAAACAACAATGCATCTTTCACGGTGTACTGATTAACAGTAACTGGATTCCAATTATCATATTTTCTGTCCCTGATAATCATTATTTGATAATTTGTTTTATTCAAGGGTTTGGTCCATTCGAATATCACACTGCCAGAATTACACTTGGTTGAGATAGATACACACTGATCTGGAAAAATATCAATCAATGTTTTCTATGTTTACATCTGATTGTTCAGCACAACCGGATAAGGTGTCGTAAATAATATAGACACAATAATTTGCATTAATCAAGTACATTTAAATACAAAAAGTACAAAAATTGTCTCTGAAAAAGAACCTAACATTTTTTATACTCATGATACCTATTGGAAAGTAATTTTTCATTCTTATTTCAAAGTTTGGAACATTCATCACTATCTGATAAATATCCTTAATGTCTGGTGCCGTTGAAATACATTTTCTTTGTCATATTAGCACAAAACCCCGATGTGTCGTTTTATATTTCCTAATTCTATGGCGATCGGATGATGCAAGCTCCTGCCTTTTTTAAACTTGATTTTAACATTTTAGCTGTTGCTATGAATTGTGTCTTTAATAACTTGAGCGCTTATCTTAATATCTTTGGAATTTTAAAAATATATAAATTTTTTATTTTTCATTTATATAAAAAAATTTAAAATAATAGTGCTTTCGTTGTCAACATATTTTCATTGACTGAGTGGGTAAAAATACGAAATTCCATGCGCAGTATATGAAAAAATGTAAAATATGACAAACCAAATAAAATGTTTCGTTTAGAGTTTTACACATTCCACAGAGAGACTTATCATTTGATATATTATATACAATAAAAATACTTGCCTTTGCATTTTATTATGCATTCACTGTATGATCCTGTGTTAACTGTGATTTCGATACTCTCTGTCAACTTGACTTTTGTCACGGTGTATTGTGTTACATTAATATTTAATCTTGTCCAATTCGAGTACACCCCATCTCTGGTAATCTGCACATGGTTAATAGAGGGAGTGATGTTTTTTGTCCAAACGAAAGTCAAATTTTCAGATTGAAAAGTGGCCGATATAATTTCCGACTTAACTAAATTAATTGAAAATAAATGATCTTCGTTAGTATTACCTTACATATCATACATCTCTATCTAACTTATTGTTTTAATAATATTAAAATATTCTTTAAAATCGATGAAGTGTACTGCAAACTAGGTAACTTTTAACTAACCTCATATATACTGCAATTGATTGCACTGAATGAAAAATGCACGAAAAAAATAGTAGATAAGACTAGGACTGTATCGGACTTCTACGTTCTCTATTAAAATCAGAACAAATACATCAACCCGATTTACTAGCGAATTTAAAAAGTCTAATACGTATTAGATGTGTACCATTTTTTAAATTATACATCGAATTTGTTCCTCTGTAGAAAGGGAATTTATAGGATTAGAGTATTTCAGTGAGTTTATAACTTTTTAGAAGAACGAGTTTGTATAAACTGAACAGTTTTAAGTGAGCGAGCAAAATACTAAGCAAGTCTTCAGGTTATTCTCATTTGTATTGAATCTTACCCCTACTCAACATGGCTTCATTTCAGACATTCGATTTCCAAGTGTCCTCTAAAAGAAGTACTTAACAAATCAGTTCTGTAACTGGCTCTACAGTGGCTCTTCCTCTTTTAAACATTCATAAATATGAAAAGTACCTTAAAATCATCTGTCAACAGTATTTATCTTTATATTATTGGGAGTTGATTTTATATCAACTCTCCTATGCAGTTACTCAGGCAAACCGAAAGTGAAATAGTGTTTGGACCTAAGCACAAACTAACACCGCTGATAACATTTAGTCCTTGAAAATAGTCGATAAATTCGATGTAAAGTTTTCTAAAACATTGTTTTTCAAGGAGACTTATTTATAGATGCCTTGTAAATAGTCAAATTTTAAACGGTACGAACAATTTAGATATTTTCTATAGTCGTACATTGTATGTATTCCTATGCCAGAGTTCAATATATCCGTAAATCTCCGACAAGCAGAGAGAGTCTCTCTTGCTTATCGTAGATTAACGGAGAAAGCCGAGTGTCTGGTTGAACGAAACTAGAGTTCAATAATGCTTGGATCCATACTATTTCTTTGAAATATCGATTACTGATACGTAGTTTGATGGAATTAATTCTTTGAATATTACACAACATGATTCATATGGGGTTTTCGCGAAATTCTTGTCGGAGAATAATTCATATTTTAAAAAAATGTGCATAATTCAAATACATATAGGAAGCTACTTGCCATGCAAAATAATAAATCGTTGATTTTAAAATAAATAATAATCGATAAAATCAACTCCCGCCAGTTCTTCAGTACTTTTATATTTTTCTATTATCGTTGTTCTGTCATACAATTTATAACTGTAATGATAAATAAATGCTCAAGATATAAAGTAAATATAAAATTAAAGAGCTGACACTTTTCATTAGAATTTACAAATTCTAAAGATTCAAGACATTTACTACCAATTTAAGAATGTATTATCTATTGAAAGTATTTAAAAAGTGATTAAATTTTGTTTGTAGCAGTATCAAAGGGGAAGGAAAGTCAAAAACATAATTTATTTATTTTAATAAAGTGGTGTAAATTATCACATGTGGTCATGCTGTTTTGAAAATAAAATACGTAATTAAGCTTTAATGAACGTTTGAAGTTGGAGAAATCGTATTTACTGGAGGCTGACATGATGTAGAACTCTTTTGTATTAAAAACCAAAAAAATTAATTATTTTGACGTCACACCATCTATTCCGATTTCGTTTACATATACAAATGAATGTACACAGTGCTCTGAATAAAATTAACGCTGGTTTATGCCTTTCTGTTACTCAAATAATCGACTAAACAAAATTGATAATGTTTGAGTTCACACGTCAATCTAAAGAATAACGTATCATTGTATGCATAAATATAATTATGCATTTTCATAAGTAAATAACAGCTGCTATCATTCAAAGTTGAAAACGACCTCGAATAAATTTTTTATTCCAAGTGAAGTTCTTCGCTAACTGAATAAATGTTATAATTGTAATCAAATTTTCCAGAACATGTCATTTAGAGCGAATATCATGATGTTATGTTGATAAGACAAACCGGAATAGATGGTGTGACGTCATAGATTAAAGTTCAATAGCAGCCCCCATGGCGGCGGGAAATTTAATTTAAGCGATCGATTTTCTTGATTTATTCATTGTTCCGGGGTTTTTAATGAAAATAAATACGTTTTACAATTATAGTAGATGATAATTAATTGATTTATTGTACAACATATTTTTAGTTTCCTTCCACTTTAAGTCTGATATTGAGGTACTCAATTCTTTCGAGTCGAAGGTTCTTTACATGAAAACTACTTGTCTTTAAAAGTACTTTCTGTGTTCTAAAAATGTCCAGCTATAGTCTTCCCAACTCGCATTATGATTGAAGGAACAACTTTCGAACCTCTTTAATTTAAACCTCGGGGCAGGTGGAAAACGAACTCTTTATCATCCTCTGACCTTTGATTCATTAAGGTAGATATATGCGGCCTTTCTGTATCGATATTGTATTTGCAACCTTATACTAATATTTTTAGTCCACTTTTAATTTATGTACTTTTGTCGCATGAAAATTACGACTTAATATCACGCTTTTGGTATACACATTATCTAATTTATCTATGAAATATTACTCTATATACAGAGAAAAATAAAAGATGAATGGATTAATCAATGCTATATCAAATATATATTCATAACACAAATGAACAAAATTTATAATTGCGTTAATTAATAAGTAAAGTTTAATAAAAATCTTACCTTGCCACGATAAACCTAATATAATAAAGAGAGAAATAAACAGCATCATTTCTACACCTTAAAACATTCACAGCGAATTTTATTCACTTTAAATGAAATTAAAACCACATGGAAGATAACCAAAACCAGGAAGATCTTAAAAAATCCTCTCGGTGAATAAGCACAAATGAAAATTACTTTGTTGATGAAACAGATATGTTAGCTTTATTCTAATTTTACTAGCAAATCCTATACAAGTACATACCAAAACTCACTTCCTTTCAAAAACTCTTCTTTACTTACAAGTATTACATGTAGGGGGGGAAATAGATACGATCTCGTTACAAGTAACGAGTAGGTCTTCCGTGCGATTTTATTTTTAAATGATACCATGGATAATCGATACAATTTTTAACAAATAACACCCCCCCCCCCCCCCACCACCACCACTTTCAGATAATGTACAAAAATCCCTAGTTACGTTATAATTTGGTATGGCAATAAGTTTTTCAAACAGACGTTATTACAATCAACAACTTTGCTTCTTCTCGTATAATGCATTAAAAAGGCTTGATCGTTTTTAATTATTTAAGTTATTTGTAATAGAGTTTACGAGTCTCTTGGCCCCTTATTAGATTTGTACCCAATTTTCGGACGCAGACGAGCTCCAAGAAATGGCGCCACTTGCGTAAAACAAAAATAATATGCACAACTTCAAATTGTGGTTTAAGTATCCTGAAAATATCATTATTTTATCTATGATAGTCTCTGAGTTTATGTGTACACAAAATAAGTCGTGATAAATTACAAAATCGGCCGTAAATCGGAACCAAAATTGTCGTCATCAGAAATGTCCAAAACAAAATAAATGCAGGCCATGTACAATTATGTGTGAAAAAATGGCTGAGATCGGTCAAATAGTTTTGAAAAATCACGTGCATAAAATTTGGTAAAAGATAATAAAAAGTACGAAAACAATAAGGTATTCCGCTGGTAACGGAAGACCTTAAAAACTCATCAAATTGTGATGAAACAGGAAGTATTTACAGACATTTACAGACATTTCCAAGGACAACACTTCAACATTGTGCAAATGAGAAACATGCTTTTAAGTTAGATTCATTTGGTTTGTTTCTGATAATGTTAGAGTATTCGTTTACTCAGAATGAAAAGAAAATCCACTTATGATAATAAAAATCATATATTGTGTGTTTTATACCTTTCACGGTAGTGTTATTTTTCACATTCAAAAAAGTAGGTCAATGACCTTCATTTTAAGTTAATAATCGTTGAATAATTTTTGAAAATTTAAGAAAAATGTGTAAAAATTTTACAATATGATTGAGCTTTTCTTAATTATGAAAATAATACAATTTGCTTAACTCTTTTAAAAATGAAATACAATTTAGGAATGGCAGAGACACGAAATTAATACAAAGTATTTAAAAGTTTTCATTCACAATTTTTATATAAATTCCAGTCCGAATTTCCTCTATCAGTTTTCAAATCCTTACCCAATTTTGATTCAATTTAACAAAAAGAACTTAATGATGATAATACTAAAATAGTTATAGTATCAATTTAAGTATATTGAGCATACTCTGTTGGCATTAAATTCATATGAGGTCCTGTTGGCATTAAATTTATATGAGGTCAATGACCAAAAATTTGAGATATGGTGTCTTTTATCGTTTTTAGGAATTTTTCAATACTTTTGTAGTGTGTGTCATACTATTATCTAAGTAAAAAAAGTGATTTATTACACGAGCAACTAACTTTTCTAAACAAGTTAAGCATTTTTCAGAGCCCAACAAATTGGATATAATAACCTGCATTCCGAAAAGTGGTAAATCTAAACAGTATCTAAAAAATTGGAGACCAATATGCCTTTTAAATGTTATTTATAAAATTGCATCAGGCTGTATTGTTAATAAGTTAAAGTTATACATGGACAAATCAATTAGCAGAGATCAAACTGGATTCCTGAAAGGTAGATTCATAGGTGAAAATATCAGATTAGTATATGATCTAATAAACTATACCGAAAGAAACAATATTCCAGGTTTACTTATGTTAATTGACTTTGAAAAAGCCTTCGATTCTATATCATGGGAATTTGTTTTTCATACACTTGACCTATTTAATTTTGCAAATTCAATAAAAGATTGGATACAAACCTTTTATAATGGCATAAAAACATGTATTATTCAAAATGGAATAATATCAGACTATTTTTACCCTCAAAGAGGGTGCAGCCAGAGTGACCCATTATCACCTTACTTATTCTTGCTCTGTGCAGAAATATTAGAAGCAATAATTAGAAATAATAAAGACATTAAAGGTATAAAAATAGGTGAAACTGAATACAAAATTTCACAATATGCAGATGACACCTCTTTATTTACAAATGGATCACCAGAAACATTAGACGGTATTCTTAGAGAACTAGATTTTTTTTGCAGATATATCAGTACTAAATATAAACTTTTCTAAGACAAAGATGGTGTGGATAGGAAGTAAACAATTCTCAAAAGAAACTTTTCATCACTCGAGATGGAAACTTGATTGGAACAATACAAACTTTAACTTGCTAGGGATAAAATTTTCGGTAAACTTAGATGATATGATTAACTTAAATTACAATGTAAAACTAGACAATGTAAAAAAAACTAATACAGCAGTGGAAACTACGTAAATTAACAATATTAGGAAGATTAACTGTCATAAAATCTCTTATAATTCCAAAAATGAATCATTTGATTCCTACGTTACCAAATCCAAGTAAAGACTTCTTAGAAAAACTTTGAGAGAGAATTATACCTTTATCTTTGGGACAGCAAAATACTCAAAGTAAATAAACAAACTATTATACAAGACTATAGATCTGGCGGTCTTAAAATGGTAGATTATAATGACTTTATTCTGGCCTTGAAGTCAAGCTGGATAAGGAGACTAACTCACTCAAAATCTATATGGGTTAATTTGTTAGAGAGTCTAAATACAACAGTGAACAATTTATGGCTAAGAGAAACAGACTTTATGTCCAGACTTGGTAATATAATGCATAACTGTTTTTGGAAAGAAGTATTTTATAGCTGGCAGAAAATAATAGACATTTCAGCCCTTAAAAAATGAAAACATTCACAGTGAACATATATGGTATAACCCACATATTAGAATTGATAGTAATTCAGCTTTCCTAAAAAGTTATTTTAATGCAGGCTTTATATTTATAATTGATCTTTTTGATTCAGAAGGCAATTTCATAAGTCTTGAATCCCTTAATAATTTACATGTAAATACAAACTTTTTAGAATATGCTGGACTTAAAAAGGCTGTGTTGGATAGAATCGGTACTTACAATATTAAAGAGGCAAGAATTAAAATACAAGCACATATACCAAATACAATTGCAATTTTCAAGAAAGCAAACAAAGATTGTAAAGATTTGTATAATACTTAAATAAGTAAAAAGAAAGAAACAATCAAAGCAGTCTATAAGTGGCATGAAGAAGGTTATAGATTTAGTGACTCGGACTGGTGTAAAATTTTTGAGCTCCCTTTTAAAACTACAAAGAAATCTAAATATCACTGATTACAATTTCAAATATTACACAGAATAATTGCAACAAACTACTTTTTAACGAAATTAAAACTAAAGGACAATGAGCTTTGTACATTTTGTAAGGTAGAAGTTGAAACCATTGAGCATCTTTTTTATGATTGTCCTAATGTTAAAGAGATATGGTGTGCAGTTGAAGAAATGTTTCTGTCAAAGTTTAATTTTCCAATAGTTTTTTATAAGATAGGTGTATTATTCGGTAAATTTAACAACAATGATATTTACAAAGTTCATCACTTACTGACACTTGTTGTGAAACAGTTTAATTTTGCCTGTAAATACAAAATGGTACCAAACTGGATATGAGTGCATTGTTTACCATAATAACCAATAGATTACTTATTGAAAAATATTTACTTTTAAAAAATTGTGATTTCACTCAGTATGAAAAACACTTGAAACAGATTTGTGATCTACTCTGACTGATGAAATTTTTAATCAAAAATTGACTTTGATAAATTTATGTATGTCAATAGATTGACAATTTTACTTATCTAAGTGCTCCAATACAATGTTTCTGTACATAATACTATCAGTCTTTCTTTCTGAACTTTCTCCCCTATAACTTTCACTAATTGTATATTTATATGCATATATATTTATATATATATATATTAGACACTAGCTAATGAGAAACTTTTTTTTGAAATTGTAATTGTACTTGCTATTATACCAATGACATGTTTATATGCAATTGTGACTTGAAAATGTCAAAATAAAAAAATTATAAACAAAAACAAAAGTGAGATAAAACCAACAGATAGTATGCATAACTTTGTTGACTAACAAATAAAATTAATATTAAAGTGCTACCAAAAATATTTCAGTGAAAAACAAAAATCTGAAAAATCTAGGCCCAATTTCCTCTGTTTTGCTAAAAGTCCAACATAATTTCATAATAATGTAAAAATATCGACTGTTATGTCAAAAATAATTCATTTCTTAAATACTTTTTGTGTTTAAAACAAATTTTACTTATGACATTGAACTTAAAATTTGAGATTTAGGTAGTATAGGACACTTCCGTGTTGTGACGTATTGTTTATCGAAATAAACAATAAAACCAAATGTAATTATATGTTGTTTTCCCCATTAATACCATCTAATAGTGTAGCGCAGTGGATTAGAGGGTTTACAACGAATCTGTAAGTCATGAGTTCGAATCACGATAGGGATGTTACAATTTACAAAGTAAAAGAATAGGATGCATCAGCGAAGAGATCTTGAGTTTTTTGTTGGATTTTTTTTTTTGGTGGGGGGGGGGTTATTTTTAACATCGATTTCAATTGAGCGTTACTGATAGGTATGTGTGTCTGGTATTTGTATTTATTAGAAAAATCAACAAAATATGGCGGAAATAGATATGCGATATACAGCAAATAGACATTATACCGAAAGGCATGTAATATATCAAAACTGTAAGAAGATTAAAAAAAACTTGGAGTATCTCGCACTTTGCAAGCTGCATTCAAGTTTCAGGAAAATGCAAGTACAAACAATTTACTCACTATCTAACACTGCTTAAAATTGAAGCAATTCAGAATTTATTTCAAGTACATGTATAGTGTTACAATGACTGCCAATAGAATGGTTGACAGGCTTCCAACAGAATCAAGTGTAAGCCATTGGGACATCTAAGTCGTTATTTTACAGAATATGGACTGTAAAGCTGTTTAAATGCCATTTTATTACGTAAAACTAACGAGAAAATGCAATAGTAAGAATATTATGTCTGTGTATTTAATCTTTTATACTATTCTATTAGTTGTTTGTTCAACGGAATCTTCAATTTATATTATTCAAAGTTTTACTGCGCAAGTTCATCGATTTCTTTTGTTATTTCATTGACTAGCACAACCAATAGCTTTCAGTGTATATAAGATTCGAATAATTTTAATTAGATAAGAGCAAAAATAAAAAAGATTTAATTTGATTTTAGGGGAAAAAAAGATATTTTAACGGATGATATAATTATTAATGAATAATAAGAATTCATCTAAAACTAAAATATATTTGTTTTCAATCATTGTTCTTCATAAGAGTTCTTGTATGAAATGACAATATTTATTTGAAACGTACGCGTTTATTTGCGAAACTAATGCGTTTATTCGCGAAACAAACGCGTATTTTCGCAAAAGTTACGCGTGTATTCGCGAAAAAAAAATTTACCCAACGAAAATGAGCTCAATGGGCTTTTGTTGTTTCGAGAGATGGCCTTTGGTACAAACTTTTTGGGAGTTGATTTTAATCAACTCTCCTATGCAGTTACTCAGACAAACCGAAAGTGAAACAGTGTTTGGACCTCAGCACATATTATTGCTGCTGACAAGACATTGTTCTTGAAAATAATTGATAAATTCGATGTAATGTATGCTAGGGCATTGATTTTCAAGGAAACTTATTTATAAATACCTTGAAAATAGTCAGATTTTAAATGGTACGAACAATTTAAATATTTTTTGTCGCCGTATGTATTCCTACGCCATAGTTCAATATGGTCTCGTTCAACTCGACGCTCGGCTGTCTCCGTTTGGTTGAACGAGACTATAGAGTTCAATATTGCTTGGATCCATGCAATTTTCGAGAAATATTTCTATTACTGATACATAGTTTGATTGAATTAATTTTATCTTTGAATATTATTTAACATGATTCATATGGGGGTTTCTCGGCATTATTGTCGAAAAAGTACAAAAATTCATTTATAAAAATGTGCGTAATTCAAATTAGAAACTACATGTACTTGTCATGCAAAATAACATATCAGTGATTTTAAAATAAATAAACATCGACAAAATCAACTCCCATCAGTTCTTCAGTACTTTGATTTCAAGTGGCATCATCGGGAAATGTTTTATCTTTATTAAAAATGTGTATGCTAGTATCAATTCAAAAATTATTCTGAAGGGCATGTTATCTGATTTTTTAATTGCAATGCCGGGGTCCATCAAGGGGAAAATCTATCACCTCTTTTATTTTCACTTTATATTAATGACCTAGAGAAATATCTTATTGAAAACGGAATAAGTGGTTTAGAATTTTTTTTCTAAAATTATTGAAGATGATTTATGTATTTTTATGAAACTTTTTATAAATACTTTTCTATGCAGACGATACTGTAACTTTATCTGAAACCCCAAATGATCTTCAACATGTTCTTAACAATTTTTTTTTGTGTGTTGTGGAACATGGAAACTGTATGTTAATGTATGTGAAATTTGGGGTTTTGAAAATGTTGATATAATCGAAAGTTTACATTTACGTTTTTTAAATATATTTTAAACCTTAGATTTAGTACTCCAAATTTTATGGAATATGGAAAAACTGGACGTTATCCTTTTTATTAAAGTATTTTTACAAGAATGATATCGTTTTGGGGGAAATTGATATATTGAAATGATAAAAATTGTGTAGAATTATTTATAAGCAACTCTATGACAGATATACAAAAAACCAGTCCATCAATCCATGGATATCATGTATAAATAATATTTTTAACACAACAGGAATGAGTAATATTTGGATGGGTCAGAATATTTACAGTGTCAAGTGGATAAGTGCTTCAATTAATCAAAAGCTGAAAGATCAGTTTCTTCAAAAATGGTACAGTGACATCAACAACTCCAGTAAAGGAATCAGTTACAGAATTTTTAAAACAACGTTTGTTTGTGAAAAATATTCAAATACACTATCTAGAAAACTAGAAATATTCTTGTAAAATTTTTATAACAAATAACCTTCTTCATCCGGGAGAGGTTGGTCGCTGGAATTATTTACAAGGTCATGAAAGAATCTGCAATATGTGTATTAAAAACCAAATTGGGGACGAATTTCATTATCTGTTAAAATGCATAGCATTTTAGCTTCAATTAGAAGATATACTTTAGCAAGCAAATACTATGTCCAACCAAATATTATCAAATTCAGTTATCTATTGACCAATACCAATTCTTTACTTTAAAATAAAAATAAAAACAATGTATTTTCATTAAAAAAAATCTATGACTTCTGTTTTCCGTGACGTCTGTTTTCCATATGCAAAACGAGCAAGCTCTGCTCATTCAGACTGTGTGTGTGAGTGTGTGTGTGTGTGTATATATATATATATATATATATATATATATATATATATATATATATATATATATATATATATATATATATATATATATATATATATATATATATATATATATATAAAGCACTAAAAATGGCTAACGACACGAACAATAGAAATTGTCAAATTTTTGGGACAACCAGTCCCTTCTTCAGGACCAAAAAATAAATTACATGAGTAAAAAACAAAGAACACAAAATCTAAAGCTACTACTAAACTACTTAAGAAACTATAAAAAAGAAAGAATAAAAAAGAACAGCTACATTATAAACATTTGTTCACATTTTTAAAGAAGGTGTTAATACTGTCGCCGATCGCTCTAAAGTAATCAATCGACTGCCAACTTCACGCCTGATTAAGTTAATTAGCTTATTAAAATTGACGTCCGAGTTAATAAATGAAAATTTAAAACGAGTTAACAACGGGGGTTCAAATTTTCATTTATTAACTCGAACGTCAATTTTAAGTCATAGACTGAGACTGGTAATATTCGTACTTGCATTTCCGGTTCCCAAATAGGTGAAAATAAAATATCGTTTTAATCGTAAAATAGCGTTTATCTGGAAAAAATGACGAGTCACAAAATCTTCATGACATTTATAGATAAGGATATATCAAAACTTAAAATCACAGTTTTATTATTTTTTTTTGGCTTATGAAATTCGTAAATCAATATCACTGTTTAGATCATTTCTCCAGTTCTTTTAAATCCTATGCCTTTTTTTTAACTTGCACGACGATGTTTAAATATTCTGGAGAATATTGTTAATAATTATGGTTCCAAAAAGCTTTCACGCAACCACTTACCCTTCCCGGTCGAAAAAAACTTCTTATAATTCTCACACCTTTAACAGAGAAACATATACCGGTAGTTCCATTTAATGCAACTCTTGTCCTTGTAAATGCAGGCACGTAGCATCGTTTTTGAAAGTGTTGGGGGGGGGGCATACTCATCCAAAAAATCTTGACAAGCAAAAAAAAAAAAGGAAAGGAAAATGTTACTTTCCAAAATCCTAATTGGGGGAGGGGGGGTGTGGGCAAGTATACTTTTAACTTCAATTCAACTGTTTATTTCATTATTTTCAATTAATTTTTTTTTACATGGTCCCATAAAAATAGGGGGGGGGGGGCAACTCCATGTTTATTTAATTTTTTTGGGATGTAAAATTAAGTATAATCTTTACTGCACAAAAAGTGTGGGGGGGGGGGGGGGGGCGCCCCCTAATGCTACGTGCCTAAAATGTAAGGGTGGCACATTGAATGAACAATCAGGCATTAGTGCTTACAAATATATGTTGTTAGAAAGTTAGGTAGATATCTACACGTACACTGAATAAATCACAGCACGCCCAGTGACACGTGATCAGAACATAAAATCAACAGCTCTTACGTAATGGTATGAAATAACGATTAAGATAATTTCGAGTTGTCAAATGATGATAATCGTAATGTCATCGGCCTTTCCAAATGTGGCCCCATTTAAGGGAAAACCGCTGACGGCTTGCACACCTTTCCGTATCAGTTGAGATTAACCAAAGTCACCTGCCGCAAACTGGGAAATTTGGCAAAGATAAGACGCGTCCCAGTTCATCGAGTTATAAAGCCAGTTTTAAGACAAGTAACTGAAAGTTTTCTGTACTGTTGATATGAAGGTATTTCTGTTTTTCCTGTCCGCCGTGTGCGGAATCCAGGCATTCATTGTCTGCCCACCCGATGCCTGCGCGACTGTCCGCTGCGCCGCCGTGACTGCTGAGAACTGTGATGGCGTCGTGAAACAAAATGGCGGGTTTTGCGGATGCTGTGACTCCTGCGTCAGCTACCTAGGTAATGACAATGTATGAAAATAGTGAAAAATTTATACTTACTGTGGTACTACGTAAAGATATATGTATACATATGAATGAAACATAGGAGGTATCAAAATATTGTGAAGAATATAAATGGATTTTGCGAGGCAATAAAAAAAAGAGGAAAGAAAGGTAGAGTCGGATTTCAACATTCGTGAGCGATAAGATGACCCCAAGTTTGAAGGTCAATGTAATACTATGATATGACGTCCCTATAGGACGTCTGGTCCAAAGCGTTAAGCTCAATGTTTGTCGTTTTTAGAAAAGCGTTGAACTGAAGATATCGAATTATAGTGAATAGGTTGTAATGACGTCATTTAGCATCATAGCGGGCTCCGACATCTATATTTTCCTACTAAGTACCTGCGATTGTTAACACAAATCACTCGTGAAAGGAAATAAATCGGCTTTTATTAATGATAAATCCCTCAGTACATAAATTGATCGTTTTCTATTCGCGACACATGTCGCCTGTACACTGTGTACATGTAACAGGGGGTGTGCTTTGGTCTACATTCCAATGATGTTGTCAGCAGGTGCTGTTATTTATTAGACAGCACGAAGTTCAAATATGTAGCTCTTTTATTTATTTATTTATTTTTTTGTTATTAGAGAAGACGAATGAATTTTATGCCTAGGACCTTTTCAATTCTCATGATCTTTATCTTAAACATCTTGAAATTAATGAATTTTAGAAAAACAAAACCTGATATTTTTGAAATTCTCTGACTCGTGGTTGTGTTGCAGCTGAGGGAGAATCCTGCCTCGCCACCCTTTTCCTCGGCATGCCCTCCACCGCCGACTGTGGTCCAGGGCTTCACTGTAACATGCACACACACAAGTGTGTCGCCAGTAAGTAGTAACTGTTACTTTACTTTACCCCCTCCCCCCATACCCCATCCCCGGCCAGCAACCCCTACCCCTTATCGAACAAGCATTTATGCATATTTGTACTAATATATTGTCGCATTGGCCTTATACTAGGTTATATTTTTCAAAAAACTAATTTTCTTTTTTTCAACTTGAATTCTTTTCTCTCAGTGACCGATGAACTGCATTGTTTATTTTTTTCCTGGTATAATGTGGTAGTATAAACCTGATGCTTGCTCCATGTTGACAGTTGACTTTATCAACATTCTTATTACTTTTCTTGACCCTGAGCGTCATTCTGTAGAATAAGATACCGTTGGCTAAAATGAGCACATCTGATTAACTGGATTACGTTAATGTTGCCCTTTTTAGACGGTGGCTATAAATAACCACGGTCTATTGCTACCGTCGTGACCGGAAGAGTATTTTTATTGTGTAGATATATATGTACTAGTAACAATCTTCGTGAATTCTTTACTAAATCAATGTTTGCATTGTCTCCACAGATACCAACAAGAGAAGTAAGTCATAAAAGTTATATTTCTTCTCATGTTTACCGGGTTGATATTTTCAATTTATTTGTATGTATAGTTTTCTACTCGTCCTATATCTTTCTCTTTGTGCTTGCTAGCACTAAACCCTTGCGCCCAGGAGTTGTCTACCTTCACAGCCACACAGAATGGTCTCCCCTTGCTCGGCGCTCACAAGCCTCTGTGTGACGTAGATGGATACTATCAACCCAAGCAGTGCGCAGGCTCACAGTATGTTCTCAAGATATTAGAAAGGCAGCATGCAAACAAATTGTTCATAACAAAAAATAGAATGAGATTGCAGACCTAAACGATAATACTGACTGTAGGCTATAACAATTCCTCGGACTAGAAATACTCTGAAGTTTCTGTCTCTATACAACCTACCAATATTAAGAGATTTAGGGTAGCGATCAGACCTAACCTAGGAAGTAAACCCCAGCTAAACCCCGGGTTTACTCTGGGTTTACTAGAGAGGACCCAGAGTAAACCCAAAGTAAACCCAGAGTGGACCCGGTCAGAAGTATACACCAGAAAGCAGACCCTAACTGTGTACTTGGAATATACAAGGGGTAGGATGGTATTGGTAACTTAAAGATAAAAGACTGGTCTGCTTCACACTTCAATGCGTACAGTTGACCTCAAAAGTAATTTTCAAGCTAACCCAAAGTAAACCCAGAGTGGACCCAATTTTTTTTTCAAAACGCAAACCCATAGTAAACACAAAAAGTAAACCCGGGGTTTAGTTGGGTTTAGTTGGGGTTTAAATTACTTCGGTGTTAGGTTGGGTCTGATCGGTACTGTACTTGGTCCAAAATAGTGCAGAAATCAATAGGTAAAACAGCCCATTACATTTACTTGTAGATGTTACTGTGTGTCCAAGGAAGGTCATCAGATCGAGGGGTACACTGCCAACGTGTGGGAAGCTCAACACATGACCTGCCGTGAGTACATTTCTCGCGTCCAATATGTCACCAGTGTATTTTACACTGAATTCTCGTGTTGCATTAAACCATAAAAAATATTTAATATTCTCACATTACTTGTTTTAACATTTGCTCCGAAAAATAGATGTTTACAATATTTATTACCCATCATGGCCCGTTGTGAGTACTTTTCACACATGGAAAAGCCCAATTACTATTTTATATACTAAAATAAAATTTAACCACCTCTCGCTTATCACCGTAATTATATAATATCTAATATCAGTAATTTAATTGGCTGTTTCAGAGTGTGCACGTGACCAGTATGAATACATGCAGACTGGTTTGATTGGTCGCCTGTTTTACTGTACCGGTAACGGTAGCTACCAGAATTACCAGTGTATGGGCGATGTTTGCCGGTGCACGGACGCTGATGGAAACGTGGTCGCTAACTCTCACTCTGTCAGCATCGGACAGATTGATACCCTCAAATGTTAAACGTACTCGAGGGGATCAGCAACAACTGAGCGAAATCCATTTGTTATAAACCGTTTCTGATTTCTGTTGTTTTGGTCCTTTTTTCATTATAGATCCATACATTCAATATTAATGGCGTTGGAAATCTCTCTCTTTCTCTCTCTCTCTCTCTCTCTCTCTCTCTCTCTCTCTGATGATATTATGATATATTCGTTTATCTTGATTACTACTGAGATCAATAAGGTCTAAAATTGACTTCGACCATCCACTCCCATTAAGGTGCATCTCCCGATGAGAAAAACGAATCGGACACTTGGCTAGCGAAGATGACTCTGATCTGGATTAATGACTTTAACTTGGCAGCTAATCTGTAAATAGTAAATCATCACCAACTGAGGTTCGAATGAATATGGAAATGAAATGAATTGTAAAATAGACAAGTTGATATTTTGTGTGATTTAAATCAGTTAACGGTAGAAATATATATTTTATGTTGATATGGAGTTAAAAGGATGTTCAAAGTAAAAAGTTGAAGCGGGCAGTTGATTTAATTCGACGTATTTCTAACGTGACAACAGGCCAAAGTTTGGGCAAATTTTCCCGAATCACTTTTTGTGGCACTGGTCTGAGATTCGGAAGAGACGTACGTCAAAATGTTTCATTCTCAACCAATCTCGCTGAGATAAGTGTTTTATAAACAATAACAGAGAAATGTATATCATATGATACATGTACATGTAACTTAACGAATAAACACCCGACTCATCGGACCTATATGTCACTTTATAAACATGAATATACAATTGCAAATAATAGGTTTATGAATATGATAGATAGTTCATAAAAGCTGAATATAGGAATTTGGCAGTTTGTCTAGGAAAGTTAGATAAGAGAAAACTAGTGCAATCTGAGTCTGACATGTTTAGTAATCGATTATTACACTAGTAAAGAAAAAAATATAGAATGAACTAATCGTGATGGCGATGACGTCAAATCCTGTTGTCATAGCGGTTTATTGCTCGTTTTTTTCTCCCTTAGGAAATACTTCTAATCCTTTTTTTATTGCATGAAGTAGCAAAACGAGGTTTACATTATTAAAGCAGAAAGATCGCTCATAGTTATTTCATTAACAACTGTTTCATTGTCTGTCCTTTATGATAAAAAATATGCTAGAACTCTTAACACCTGATTCAAAAATGGATCTTACACGTAATTACATGTAACTAACAATAAGATTTCATAGCTAATAATTACACAGATTTACATTTTACTAACAATAAGAAGTCATATATAATAATTACAAATAATAACATGTAACTGACAATAATATGAAGAAATTGCTAATAATTACACATAATTACATGTAACTAACAATAAGAAGTCATAGCTAATTATAACACATAATTACATGTAACTAACAATTAGAAGTCATTGCTAATTATTACCTATAATAACATGTAACTAACAATAAGAAGTCATTGCTAATTATTACACATAATTACATGTAACTAACAATAAGAAGTCATATCTAATTATTACACATAATTACATGTAACTAACAATAAGAAGTCATAGCTAATTATTAACATAATTACATGTAACTAACAATAAGAAGCCATAGCTTATAATTACATGTAACTAACAATACGAAGTCATAGCTAATTATTACACATAATTACATATAACTAACAATAAGAAGCCATGGCTAATCATGACACGTAATTACATGTAACTAACAATTAGAAGTCATAGCTAATAATTACACATAATTATATGTACTAACAATAAGAAGTCATAGCTAATAATTACATGTAACTAACAATAAGAAGTCATTGCTAATAATTACACATAATAACATGTAACTAACAATAAGAAGTCATAGCTAATTATTAACATAATTACATGTAACTAACAATAAGAAGCTATAGCTAATAATTACACATAATTACATGTAACTAACAATAAGAAGTCATAGCTAATAATTACACATAATTATATGTACTAACAATAAGAAGTCATAGCTATTAATTACAACATAATTACATGTTACTAACAATAAGAAGTGATAGCTAATTATTACACATAATTACATGTAACTAACAATAAGAAGTCATTGCTAATAATTACACATAATAACATGTTACTAACAATAAGAAGTCATAGCTAATTATTACACATAATTAATGTAACTAACATTAAGAACTCATTGCTAATAATTACACATAATTACATGTTACTAACAATAAAAAGTCATATCTAATAATTACATGTAACTTACAATTATAATAACTATGAAGGCATTGTCCAAGCTTTGTGGAGAAATATTATTCATGCACTTTATTTCAAACATGTAACCAATTTAGTGGTCAAATGTCTCCATTCCATAATTTTCCATAATATTTTTAAAAACTACTGAAAGTATTCTAATGACTTTTAACCGAAGTGACGTTATGTTTCTTGTGGTATAATTATCCATTAAGTTCACTATTTGTTCTCCATTAACATGTAACTAAAGTATGTTGAAAAGAAAACCATCTTTAAAAAGAAATCATAAAAAAAATCTGAAAACCTTCGGCACAAACTTTAAATTATATGCGGGGAATCACTCGCTCTTAAAGACATTTCCTTATATTTGGTTATTAAACACCTCTACAAGAGAAAGTAAAGTCAAAACACCAACTTGTATTTGTAAATAAACATAGGGGAAGACACTTCTTTGGATTTATGTCTTTCGTTTGATAAAGGAAGTGTCTTGTAAAACAGTTTGTGATCCATGCATAATACTATATTGCAGGCTCTATAATTTTGATAATCAGCTATATTTCGGAAGTTAATGAGGCTGGACAGTTATTAAAGTGTCCATCAGATTATCGTAAACTTTTTAATGGTATATCTTTTACTATCATTTATTACCTATTTAGTAAATAAAAAATACAAATATTAAGTTGTTGAAATTTTAACATTTTTCTATCACATCTTCGTTTATATAAAGGGGGTTAGAATTGTCTATACACCAGCCCGCTTAAATCAAGAGTTATTCTGTTGTCGACCAAAAGGTCGGAGAGGTGAGAGAGAAGGGGTTCGTGTTGTGATAGAGGTAATGCATGTATTACTAGAGCTAGTACATAAAATTTAATAAAAATTGTGAAAAAGAATTCATTTGTCTCTATACTTATGAAGTCGTGCATGACACCCCCCCCCCCCCAAAAAAAAAAGAAAGAAGAAAAAAGAAAAGAAAAATGCAACCATGCACTCTTAACATAATTCAGTGAACCAAACTTCTCCGCCTATATTTTTCTTGAATGAAAACCGTGTCTTACTAAATATATTTTATTACCGTACCCTTAAGGATTGCACATTTATGCATTCACTTTTTTTCAATATTTAAACTATTAATCATTATTAAATTATTATTATTGATCCTGAATGATTATTGATAGACAAAACTACATGTGACACAAGTCATCATACATAAACAGTGTACAGTTTATTTTATTAAAATTATACCACACCGGTATTGGTTAGAGTACGAATTGTCTTAAACAACTTAAAATTGACTTCGCACAAACTAAAAAGTACTTGATGCACATACATGTAGTCCAAACAAATTTCATCTTCGACAACATTAATTACAATATACTTTTCCATTGAAATAATAAGATGCAAAGTCAACCAATTTTTATCTGTAATGTGTGGGTACTTAAATATTATTTAATTTTTTTTTTTTTTTTTTGGTAAAAAAATATAGTTTTTCGCAAATCTGGATATCAATGATCATTTTATATTTGAAATAAATTAATTCATGTGTAAGATGTGATCAGAATAATACAGACATGTTTACAGTAAATATTTAAAAAAAAACAAAAAGTAAAAGAACATTAATTTCATACGTACCGCAAAAATTTTGCTCTGTTTCGCGATGCGATCCAATCGATTATAAAAAAGAAGAAGATATATTTATTTTCTTTTGAAAGTTAAAATAAAAAATACAACAAACAATTATATATTGTCAAAATTTCATTTTAATTTCAATACATTACCAATTAAGCCATGTTAACGTACAATGTATACATTCATAAATCTTATCTATAATCCATGTAATCCCTAAAATGTAAACAATAGTATTGACAGGTAACGAGTCTGCAGTACGCATGTTCCGGATGTATAGGACGGAAGTGTAAATAAACAGGGTTTCTTGGAGTTCTTTGAATATTGCATTGTGAATTGTCTTATTGTGTGTGTCAGCGGATTAATAAAGACCCAGCCAGGTAAGGCCATTTGTTTTGGTGGCGGGGTGTGTCAGCGCCTCTCTGTCACTGTGTGTAGCGCTACGTTGTTTCAGCAGGTGCCCGACAAGCGTAACGTCGGTGTGAACAGGTAAACTGGCTAAAGCAACAGGTATGTCAACTCACGGGAGGAGATATTAAATCATATTTTAAATGACAAAAGAAGATAAGGAAACAAAGATCTACATGTAGTTATTCTGTGTAGGTGTCGGTCACTGTCGAAGCACTGATCAGACCCTTTGATCGATAGTTGTACATCACTGATCGGATCCGGTCATCATCGATCATAAACAGATATAGACTCAGTGGCCGTCAGATCACAGGGGCTTGTGTAGAAAAAGAAACATCGTTATAAAAGTGGGTACCTCGGAGGAAAAAATTTTCCTCCGAGGTACCCACTTTTTTAACGATGTTTTTTTTTCTACACAAGCCCCTGTGGTCAGATATTGACATTCTGTACAATTGTTTTATGAATATGATATTGACATGTTCAACATATAATTATATCTGGAGAATTCATTTAACTGACTATGAAAGACTTTAAATTTTACCACATTTTGCTTTAACCTGTGACACTAGATTTGTGAATTATCATTGAGTATAGTTGATATATGTGAAAGTATACACCTGCATCCTCACAATTTCAGGGGTCCTGAGTCCACTCGTGCCCATTGGAGGGTGAGTGGACTCAGGACCCCTGACATTGTGAGGATGATACATCTGACCTCTGTAAAATAATACAATGTACATGTACTACCATTATATTAACTATGATAGATTAGGTCAAATAATCTTCACTCTATGCCAGTGGCACATACTTATGATACGATTACTGGTAAGTTATTTTTCTGTGTATTTAATCAAAGTGCGGTACTGCATTGGAACAATTAAGTTTGTATATCCTGCGAACATAATGACCACCTGGTCGACCCCTTCCCCACTACTTACAGAGAAAGCTCAGAACACATCGCAGTATCTGGGGAGGACAGTAGGGGTAATTATTCTGTATACCCGGTAATGCTTCTTCATATCTGAGCCTTCATGACTTGCAGATCTGTTCGTGAGCTGGAGTTTACACTCGGGTACACACGGGGTTACTGGCCCTCCTCATGCTGTGTCCCTTAGGAACTTCCCCTCTGTGTATCACGGCAACAGAACAATGTCTTTGTGATTCATCAGCAGAGTTTATTAACTAACGGATTCATTAGAAATCCATTTACTATCTCAGACCATGTCTTCCCTGGGTGCAAGTGATTAGCTTTGTCCTGATATCAAGAGGCATTTGGGGTAAAAACTAGGTTCAGTTGAAACAAACAGCATACTTTAGTTTTGATTGGCTCTCATATTTGGTACATGTTGTTCATCGTAATTACGGTAATGAAAGTAATCTAGCTAATCTAGCTTTTCTATAGGGCTGATAATTTACTAAAGTCTCTTTAGTGTAAAATGACAAGCTTTAATTTTTAATTGATTTTTTTTCTCGAAAAGGAGAAATGATTTTTTGACTTTTTAACAAATTTGTACATTTTGTATGTACACATCAAATTTCTGTTTCAAAAAGATTCAAGCAATATCTATTGTACTACTCTCCAATGTAAAATAACCATAGATGAAAGGCATAGATGAAAGAGATTTTAATTAAAGGTAGGAAGAACAAGGGTGAATTATTTTTACTGATTACCATGCAAGCTGCATACTGATATTTTGTATTGGAGATATTTGGAAGCTGTAATTACTACAGTCTAATACACAGCTTGATGTATTGAAGGCAAGGCTATGATCAGTTAATATGATATGTAATTTCTATTGTTGTCAGCCAAATAGTGAGAGAGAGAGATATATAACAGAGCAGGGAGTCATATTATGAAAGAGGTAAAATTACTAGAGTCAATGAAATAGTTCAGAAAGGAATGCCAGGACCAAAGTAAATATTAAAATACAAAAGTTATGATAAAATCCACTGTTTCTATATTAAGCCGTGCATGTTACATGTCATTTTATATCAGACAGAACTCGCAGCATGATGTAAGTGCATCACTTGACTGATCAATATCACCAGCTTTTTTTATCCGCTAGTGGTTAAAAACAGACACAGTGCATGTGATGACAGAGGATCTACTGTCCTGTTTAAGTTGAGCTTTATATTGCTACAGTAATTCAAGATCCACGCATTATACATGTGTTATACATTAAAAAAAAAACTGAACTTTATTTATTTTACAACGATTGATAAACAAGTTCTAAAACTTATATTAATATCTCTCGTTGGCACGGATGTTCGCGCGAGGGGGTCATTGGTGTGGGAAGAAGCCGGAGTACCCGGTGAGAACCCACGTGTCCAAGCGGGCGACCGCCATACCCTATCACATTCTACCTCTGTCGATCACGGGGATCGAACTCGGGTCGCAGCGGTGAAAAGCAAGTGCATTGTCCACTACGCTACCTGGACACCTATATATGTTTTTATATACATTAGATAAACTGTAACCAGTAGGCGGCTGGTCTGCTGTCTCAGAGTCTTATACATTTCATGCATAAAGTAGCCATGTGTCATGCCTACAACTATACCAGTACATGTAGGATTATAAGTAAATGTACAACAGTATATGTATTATTAGTTACATAGTATATCTTCCCTCCTGCTTAATTGTAAGGAAATCATTAACTTAAAGCAGTCAGACATGTGGAGACCGTGTATATTCCATACACAGTCAGTACAAAATATTACCTCCCTTTGAGCATTATGATGTTATTCTTGACATCAGGTTTTGTACCCAAATTGAAACTTGTAACTTTGTTATAGAACACTTGATTTTCATTGTTTAATTATCTTTTTGTCATTAACACAAAGGCAGTCGATAATATATATTCGTTACATCGCGTGGCCAGGTATGAAATTTCCTAACCAGGTATCATATCCCGCACCCGGTCACTACATGACTATGTAAAAATAATTACTTATCACTGTACGGCTTCTGACACAGGTGATTAACTCAGGGAAGTATAAAAATTATGAATCAGGGTTAAAGGTCATTCCTTCCCCAATCATTGTAACATATACCAGTAGTGGAATCCACATTATTATTTGTTAGCTCTGCGTCCTTGTTTCTAGATCTTTGTAGATTGTACAAGCTATATTTAAATGTTACTTAGGTATATAGATCACATAGGTAGATCTCTGTAGAGAGGGGCTTACCATTTATATTTAGGTATTATTTTAAAATGAATTTTCAATACAACCATGTTATCCTTCTCAATGTAAGGCATTGCACCTTATTTACCTAACATATAAAGTTACAGTTCTTTGAGAATAAATATAAAATACTTAATGCAGTACACATGTATTATATAATCTGTTATTTATATGTGGTGTTTGTTGTTTTGCTGTTGTGTAACAATATTCTGATCAATTCAAACTAATATCAAAGAGAGTTCATTTCCAGAGGTTCATGATCCGGCGCTTCCAGCTTGTATTATTAGGCTTTTTTCCTTTTAAAGGGGTAGGCGGGTCTCTTTCTCTCACTCTCTCTCTGAATACACCTGTTGCATCGAGTTGTCATTTTCCTATTGTAGGTTACTATATTTAGTAGATTAGCTGTCCCCGTAAATACGAATCAATTTAAAAGCGTCCCCCTCCCTCCTGACTACACACAGATTGAAGTGATCACGTGATACACACTGTAGGCCGTATTTAGGGATGTTTACCCTGGGGTATTGACATTGCTAACATCCACTGACAGCGCTATGTCTATTGTGTACCTTTGGACAAAATGAAAGTACTTTCTAAGGTACCGTGTGATCGACTCTTGACACGAAGAAGAGCAGACAGCTGAGACCCCCCCATTTACTCCTGCTACCATTTTGTAGTAGTAGGATCCTTTGTTGTGAGATATGTATACTTACATCCTTTTATTATAAACATCGTAAGCTGAGGGCCAGTCTGACTTGAGCAGGATTTCCTCCATAATCATGATTATGACCATGACATTATTCATCTATGAGTAGAAATCCCAGGACCCCGGCTCACTGTCATCGCCTTAGTGTCTACCCTGTGATTCTGTACAAGCTAGACGCTAATTACAGTGTAGATATATAAGTATCGTTCTCTACGTGGGGGTCACTATATAGAGAGAGAGAGACTTTGTGTATGGATTTTCAGTAGAACAATTATTTAGTGATCAGGATAACTAGTTACCACAACTGTATATATGCTGTAGCTGGAGATTTAACATTACACAACAGACAAATCATGTATTGTGTAAGTTTGTTCATTTTTCTGGAGAGCCTATTTAATGAAAAAAACAATATTTATAAAGAAATTTCAATAGAATGCATTATTTAAGGTAGTATTGATGTAAATATATTTTATTTTTATTGAAGATTGTGGATACATAATGTTGTATATTCAACAAAGATATTGTAAATATATAATGATTATACATGTATGTATTTTGTATTTCCACTGTGATGAATTTATGTAAACATGTTAAATTCTGAAATATTTTTCATTCACTGTTATCTTCTACCTATAAACGTTTTAAGGTGTTACAGTCCCTGAAACGTTCTACTTTCCCATTTTTTCGTGCATCCACCTTGCGCTCACAGTGCTTTCACTTGCACTCTCCGTTCGCTCAGCATTCACTTTTCGTTCAGTCTGTTTTCCTTCATTTTCATTTGGAACTCCAAAGTGAAAGAATCGGCATTTGCTAGTCACAGGAAAATGAGGATAGATCACATGCTAAAAGGTAGAAAGAAACTTATATTTTACATCAGAAACATCATTTTTTAAAATTAGAATTTAATCCGTAGAATTTAAAGTTCACATTCTTGAGCAATTGAGGAACGATTCAACACATATATAAATAGACAAAATTATAAATAAGAAATAGGCGTTTCACGATTCACATAATTCCTTCGATGTCCGATCACAAATGTATCCATGCTCGACAATAAACTGAACAGATCAAATTAAAAAATGAAAGCTAACTATAAATGCGTGTGAGTTTATAGATTATCAATAAATCAAAATCCAAATGATTTATCAATAAATGCAATGTTTTTACTAAGTAATTTTAATTTGCCGAATTATATTTACATTTCTAGCGGAACAAATCAGCCGATTACCAATAAACTCACTTAATTATTATAGGATAAGGAAAAAAAAGATGTTAATGTTTGTTTAAACAATAAATAAAAGTTCTTTATCTGGTGTAAACTTATAAATTTGAAAACAAAAATTGCTTACCTTTGTTTATGTAATTGTGTACACTCCGAGTACGATTTAATATTTTCGTTGCACAGATAATTAAGTTACTTCCTTCAAAAGATTTTCGGTTTTATGCAAAAATTAGTCAAACACTTTCATTATTATACTCTTCAATATTCGTTGATAAAATTATTAATGTCTTAATAAAATTTCTTTTCAATAAACTCTCATTTCTATACAATGTTAATATAAATGGTATGGTATAGGATAGGACAGGATAGAGATTATTTGCAGGATAGGATGCAGTATACGAGATATTGGTCTGGATAGGTTTGTCAACTTTCACAATAGCTGCACTGTACATATAGTTTATTTGATACTGTAAATTCCTAATTAAAAGCGAGAAATTAATATCCGCGTAAAATCGCGACAGTCAAGCCCATCTCGCAAATTTTATAATCTCGCTTTTTATTTTCGACCATAGGTAAATTACATGAAACTGATAAAATTTCAACATTCACGATTTTATGTTCTTGCGATTTGTTGGAAAACTATTGAAACGAGGAATTAAGTGCTCGCATAAAAAAAGGAATCTACAGTATTTTATCCTGGTTACTGACGAAATACAATGTAAGGATAACTCCCAACACGTTCTGAATAAATCGTTCACCTTGCGTTCACAAAGCATTCACATATTGTTCACCGTTCACTTTGCGCTCCATTTGCGCTCTGCGCTCGCTCATCATTCACCATTCATTAGCGTTCATCAAATTCCGTTCAGTGCGTGCTTACCGTTTGCTCAGAGTGCACTCGCCGTACGCTCAGAGTGTGCTCACCGTTCAAGTGGGAAAGTAGAATGGACTGTACATGCATATACATGCAATCTTAATTACATACATACATGTAGCAAGCCATTTCTGCATCAGGTACTTGCATTATAAATTGACTGCACATAAAAGTAGGTTACCAACTTACCAGAAATAAGTATGTCTAACAATTTGTTCTTTTGTGTTTTGACAAAATGAGGAAAGTTCTTTTGAAATTACTGCACATTATTTCTTATTAAAATGAGTTACCTAACAAGGTAAAATTTATTTTTAAAAACATTTTAAAATCATTGCTCCTGTGAACGCAACAGATTTTTTCTGCAAAGTTACGTAGACAGGATAGTTGTTCAAAATTTTCACATTTTATTCACCATTATTTAATGCACAGAATGGTTGACATGGGGCATTTCTAATGCCTTGCATATATTTAATTACCAGTTAATATTATTACCAGTAGTTACATGTACAAGCAAGGAAGAGAGTTCAGAAGTCGTTATTTGGTAAACAAAGCTAAAAATGAGCTTATAATGTTTTTGTTGAAATGTGTTCAGGTGTTATGTTGTTAACAGTTTCACCCTGGAGATCTTTATAAAACTATTAATGAACACAGAACACAATGGTTAGCTAGTTTGTCTTGTTGATCCCGTGGCATTTTGTTCGAGATATGGTAGTTTTGTTACAGTTCATTATTTGTAAACAAAAGCATGGCATCCCAATGTCAGCTTTGTTTACATAACAAATAATTATACATTTTGTATCAGGTCCTTATCTTGAGTTCTGACATTCAAATTTTAATAAAGTTGTATTTCAAAAGGCTTAGATAAACCTTTCTAGACATTAAAAACAAAAAAATGCAATTAAAAAATTTTAAAGCTCAAATCTTGTCGATCTCACTTAATTTACAATTGCTCTTTTTAAGTTTTCCAGTATCCCTCACCTAACGTTGGTATGCATATAAGATTTTTGCAAAATTTACGCCATAATTAATACTGCATAAATATTTCATTTTCAGTAGATGACATCTGCATGAAGCTGAATTCTGTGTGTGAATGATGTTTGAATTGAGCCATGAGATGTAATTCTGATGATGTTTGTCTGCCACCATGAGCAGGACTCCGAGAAGCAACAGTTACGAAGACTACTGGAAGGAGTTCAAGGACATCG
This sequence comes from Magallana gigas, assembly GCF_963853765.1. NCBI lineage: Eukaryota > Metazoa > Mollusca > Bivalvia > Ostreida > Ostreidae > Magallana > Magallana gigas. The sequence goes on along the minus strand of NC_088857.1, from coordinate 55,684,314 downwards.
CCAGCAGTACCGACGGAGAAAATGAAGAGGAGGAGATCACCAAAACCCCCGACGGTAAGAAAAAAAAAATTGTTTGATTTTGCTGCCTGAAGGTTTCTAGACCCAAGAGGTAGGGAAGAAATGTTTTTTTTATTTTTCAAACTTGAAGTTTAACTAATTAAAAATTGGTAAAAAAAATAAAATCTCCGCATAAAACAAAGTTCTTAAATTTTTGCTAATCAAATTTTTGTCAGGGGGGGGGGGGGGTATTTCAATGAGGTGGGAGGTGAATTCCTAACAAACAATACTTTTATTTTTTTATATTACAAAACCACAGCCTTTTAATTATAACTTTGGACTTTTATTGTACATGTAAGTTATTTAATTGTTATAACATCATTTTGAAGCAAAAATTTAAAATACAAGCAAACACTGTACTGATTATAACTGATAAATCTAAACTTGTGATGATAAAGTTTATCAAAAGGGCTTTAGTAAAAAATGTTAGTCCTATCTATGAACTATTCAAACGAGGAATGTCACTGATAAATGCAAATACATGTACTGAAAGATTGTGAAATTGTACAGCCTTGCACCTGCTACCAGTAAGTACAGCTGAGCGAGTTAATTAGCGTGGTATGTTTCCATCCTAATGTTGGCCATATAAAGTCCTCATGTTGTTTACATCTACGCTAAAGGTGTGAAGTGGGAAGTCATGAATTATTTTCTTTAAGTATAAATGCCTGTATTTTTCAAAGTAAAGACACTGAAAACATAATCAATGGCATTGGAAAAATCTCTGCATCCTCCATGAAATCGTGAATGATCTATTAAAGACCCATTTCATGACCGTACAGTTACTGAAAAGTAGGCGGGGTCTAATTAAGACAGGTGTTATTTACCTGGAGTGAACAGGGTCTGTCAAGGTGCTAACTGTTATACACAATGAAATACACAGAACACAATAAATATTGAAAATATACTTAAAGGGGGTCTAAGTGGTTCATCATGATGTAGTGTTCGAGGATTGTCAGAATAGGCTGTTTGACACAGAAATCAGGTTTAGATTAAGTGGAAGTACACATGTAATAACAAAATATGAAATGGACCAATGGAAGCACTGACAAATAACAGTAAAGGGCTCATACATGTTCATAATTCATTAACACTTTTGAGCACATTTTTCGATTGTGGCGGTAGTGATATTTATTCAAGAAATTTGCTTTGGATTAAGACAGAGCCAAAGCCAGCTTTGTAAATCATAGTGGTTTTATCTTTTGTCAACATAAAATTGCATGTATTTTTAGGAAAAAAAGAATTTAAAAGAAATTTAAAAAAACAACATAAACAAAACACGTACATAACAATAAAGAATCAAGAAAATACATCCCAGAAAAATTAAAAACAAAAGTTTTTATATGAGGCAAACATGACCACTGAAATCGGGACTTAACATGTTAGATACTGTAGTTGCAGTATTGTTCAAGTAATTTCATGCCTGGTATCTGTCTAATAAGAGAATAAAAGTTAATTACAATTTACCATGGATACTGTTACCATCTGACTTTATTATTATTATTATAATATATTAAATTTATGTACTGCCTGGTCAGTGTCAAATTCCATTTCCAAACTGCACATGCATCACTGACAAACCAATCAGTCTGTCCTCATCTGTTGCTGTTCGACGGTAGGGTTTTAATTTATTTCATTTGCACAATAAGAAATGATGAAATCAAGGTCAAAAGGAAGGTCAATTTCCCGGCCTTGACTTTACCGTTTCTTATGGTTCATATTCATCAAATAAACTGGTCATTGCAAGATTCTTCCCCCAAAAATGACCTGATTATGAAAGATAACATAATGCATAAGAAGGATACAGGTCAAATAGACGAAAAATGTGCAATTAAGTAATAAATTCAATATTTATACGATATAAAATGGTTTGTTTCAAACCATTTTGTATCGTATAAATCTAATAAATATGTACAAAAATTTGCACAAAATTCAAACGTAATGTCAGGCGTATTGATACGTTTTTGACGTTATTCCTACTATGACGTAGGCAACATTCTTTATATGATATAAAATAATTTTTTAGCCAATCAGAAAGAGCGTTACAACTAGAATTAAATTATTTTTGGATAAAAAAAATTATGATTTTCAAACTGTAATCAAGTACATGTGAACCAAATTAAGTCAACTACATGTATACCAACTGACCTATGATGGTATAATTGATACAAACAATTTATTAAAACATTTAAATCGCCACCTTGTGACAAAGTGTCTTAAAATATATAAGTCTTGTTGTAGTGATCGAGGTACCTTAAGCCCCTTTCACAACTGGCGCCAGGCAGAAGCGACCAAATATTCGTGCGACTGAAAAAATTAGATATGAATCGTTAATTGTTGCCGAAATAATCGCATAAGAAAAAGTATTCGTACGAATTTCGCACGATCTAAGCAAGCGTTGTGCGATGTAAACGCAATGAATCTTGCGTTAAATCTTGCATCTGACTGCGACTTTTGTACAATGAAAGCAACTGTTGAAAGATAATAAGATAGGAACGCGCGAGAGACTAGGTGATCGGACGATTGAACGTGCACCAATGTGATTGGACGTGCGATAATGCATTCCATGGTACGAATGATTGTGCGAGTCAGAGGGGGTATATACACCGCCCATATTCAGTAGACATAGTTGAAAGTGAGAAAAATACAGATTTGCAGCAGCATTTATTATTGATGATTTACTACTATTTTGACAAGCTTTCTTGCAAAAAATTAGGGTACCTTACCAGGCATTTCTGCAAAATACTAGAGTATGCAATTTCCTATATAATCTTCTTGGAAATACACTTGAATTGCTGATATAAAAATAAATACATATACAGCACAGCAAAATTCACATTATAGGAACTCTATTTTGGCCGGAGCGGGGGATTTGAACTCACGACCTCTAAAACATATACGCTTCTGGCAGTGAGCGGCCACGGTTCTTACCACTCGGCCATCTAGACACATAGCCACATCTCATTAAATTTTAATCATTTTTAAAATAATTATAAAATTAATATTTTTTATTGGAACTCTCTATTACGAGGAGATACAAAAAAGATTCTCGAGGAACGTGTCGTCAGACCTTAAGAAATAAACAACGATTATTTAGTGAACATGGCATTATGAATAGCAATTGCTCTGTTGGCATATTCCATGATGCGCGCATACCAGTTTAGTTTTTTCTCGCTAAACTTTGCAACATGTCTGTTGAATATGTGTGAAGATGCAATGTCAGTAAATTAAATTTCCTTGCAAAATAGGTGTACCATCAGCCATGTAATTCATGTAATATTTCTTGTTTCCTTCAAACTTGTTCACTGCCTTAAACTTTCAAATACTTAGGGAATACTGAATATACCATTTTTTGAAACATGTAGTACATGCTTTCTGACAGTTATACTGACTGTGTTTTGTAGAGGGAGAGGAAGAAATCAGATGGCTGAAGGATGCTGGATACGACTTTGTTGTGAACTACATCACAGGTATGTACCGACCCAGACACAGAGGTTACCTGAACAGTAACACGGAGTATTACCCAAACAACTAACTGTATATCTTTCTGCAATGGTTATATTAATTACATATAATACCGTGGAATCATTAAAATTCGTGGGGGCCAATTTTTGTTGATTGCTTAAATTTTACAGGTTCGTGGGGACGTAATTTCGTGTATTTTCGTATACATGCAAGAAGAATATGACTTTATAGCTCTAATTTAATTATTAATTCGTGGGGATCTTAATTCGTGGATGAGAGGTACCCACGAATTCCACGAATATTGAGCCACCACGAAATCTAATGGTTCCACAGTATTTGCAGAATATGATCATGATGATATTCATTATTCTTAAAAATTTCATTTGTTGGAGAGAGAAGTACCCTTTCCCTTTAATAGTCTGGAACCTTTTTTACATGAATCTACTATTAGATAAGACATTTGGTTACTTTAAATGAAAGACCAATATGATTTAAGGTGGGAGGGAGTTGACAGATGAGGAGATCCAGGGTTTTACAGCGACACTAACCACAAGTCAGGCGGCGGTGGTTCGCCGCAGGGTCAACAGTCTGAGTGCCACAATCCGGTCCAAACAAAAACACAAGGTTGACGTCAGAGATATCTTCCCACAGCCTTCAGATGACCAGGTAACAATGAATGTGTCTTCTTGGTAAAAGTGATTTGATTGAAATTTTGAAAAGTTGTTTGTACTTAAACATGTTGAAGCAAACAACCTGAAATTTGCTTTATGTCATGCAAAATATGTGTTAATGGCTGCTATATATTCATGTATTCATATATATTCAGGACCAACTGAATAGAGAAAGCAACTAACAAATTCAATAAATCTAAATGTAGTGGTAAATGGCGCCAGTTAAGGAAATTCTACCATTTTACATCTTAAGGATGGTTTAAATATTGCTTAATTTTGACCAAATATAAGAATTTTGTGTTGTGGTACATGTAATAGCAATACACTTGATTCTACTTAATGAAAAAGGAAAGAGAATTGATTCTTGAATATAGCCTGAGTTATTTGTCCAGACTTGAGTTTGACTTTATGCTGTTACATGTAATTCTTCAGTCACCTAGATCACCGGTCCCACAAACTACGTCAGATGGCATTGACGACATCAACCTCTTGGCAGTGCCTCGGCGACACACGGATAAACGCCTGCCATCCCTGTCTAGGGGAAGGGGAGAGTACTCTATGTCCGGGCGGAGGAACGAGGTCTTCAAGGACCCAGAAGAATCGGGTCAGTGATTTTCGTTATTATAAGTTCCTCTTAATAGTATTTCAATGAAATAAAATTGTTATCCATTTGGATGAAAGATTTGTTATTTAGACCTAGTTTTAGCCACAACCTTGGATTGTTCAATTTGGTGTTGGTTGGTTTTGAGAGATTAAACTTTGAAAAAGTTAATTCATTGATAAGTTGTTAATTAACATGCTTTGAAAACATTTCAGCCACATTTTATTAGATATACCCCTGAATGATCAATAACTACATTTGATCCACATTTAATTGAATATACCCCTGAATGTTCAGTATCTTGGTAAACGGAACAACAATTAACTGGAGTTTGAGAGCTCTGTGGTCAATCTCTGTATGCTTGTCATGTTCTTGTGTAGATGAGAATGAGGAGTGTTATGATCCCAGCGCAGTTTTAGGTGAGTAGGACTTCACAAGTGGATAGTTGATCACTTGAGGTGTGTTCAACAGAGGGTGTGCTCGCCAAAATTTCCTATACCTGCAACACAAATTTTGACAAGCGCTTGCTCTGTTGAACACGCCACTTGTCTGTCACCTCACTGTTTATGGCTAAATCTTACTCAAGTTATAGTTGAGTAGTTATGAGTGGATAGTTGATCACATGGTCACCTTACAGTTTATAACTAGATCTTAGTCAAGTTACAGGTGAGTAGTAATAAGTAACTGTTTATGGCTATATCTTAGTCAAGTTACAGGTAAGTACATGCAGTTATAAATGGATAGTAAAGCACATTGTCTGTCACCTCACTGTTTGTTGCTAGATCTAAGTCAAGTTATAGGTATTACATGGTAGTTGTGAGTGGATAGTTAACACATGGTCTGTCACCCCACCATGTGCTATACATGATAACTGTGAGTGGATAGTTAACACATGGTGTGTCACCCCACTATGTGCTATACATGATAGCTGTGAGTGGATAGTTAATCACATAGTCTGTCACCTCACCATGTGCTATACATGATAGATGTGAGTGGATAATTAACACATAGTCTGCCACCTCATGGTGTGCTATACATGATAGCTGTTAGTGGATAGTTAACACATGGTCTGTCACCTCACCATGTGCTATACATGATAGCTGTGAGTGGATAGTTAACACATAGTCTGTCTTCTCACTATGTGCTATACATGATAACTGTGAGTGGATAGTTAACACATGGTCTGTCACCTCATGGTGTGCTATACATAGTAGTTTGAGTGAACAGTTAACACATGGTCTGTTGCCACATTGTATGTTACTAAATCCTGGTCCAGATTTAGTTAAATAGTTTTGATTGCATAGTTTAAATGTTAGCTGATCACCTCATTGTCTTGTTGATTACAGTAGATCTTCATAGTCTTAAGATTTTCACTTCATTTCTAATAATTCACAGCACATGATGTACTTGTGATCAGAAATTTGTGACCTCTTTCACGAGTCTCTAAGGAACTTCACCTCAATCTGGAGATTTCAACTCCCCAAGATGTCCAATTTGAAGATTTTGTTTTCCAAAAGACAAACCTTTTGTTAAATTATTTCTTTAATTTTGCATAATTGGAGTGATAGACACAAGCTTTTTCTGAACTGGTATGCAGAGCTATGAAACATTAAGGCTATCTTCAAGAAGCCCGATAACCCTGGATTTGTGCCTTGTTTTATCAGGTATTGAGACACTGAGTGTCCAGCAGAAGGGGACATTCAACAAGCACATGGTGCCTGACACCCCAGACGACAGGAGACGGTCAGTTATGACAGCTATGCCCAGTATATCAGACGAGGATATTGAACTGCACATAGAAGAAACTGCACCAAAGGTAATGTGTCCCTATAAAGTATTATGTGTGAAATCTTTAGTTATTTGTACACTTATTATTATATGCATTGCATATGAATATTATTTTTGTATAATTGTGAAATCCTTTACATATACTAATTTATTTCAACATTATTTCCCTATGCCTTCTTAACATACATGTTGTAGTCTACATACATTGTGAACATGTTTTATTTAAAATTGTTGGTTTGGAAGTGAATATAATTGTGATTGTGAATGACTTGTTTACAGAATTCTATGCAGAATGCTGGATTAGAGAAAGAAGATAACCTACCAGTAAGATATTATAATTCCCTCTCTCTCTCTTTGTTTTTTTCTCTGTGTGTGTGCCTCTCTCTCTGTCTCTGTCCATCTGTTTGTCCATCTGTCTGTCTATTGATCTCTCTGGTCTCTCTCTGGTCTCTCTCTCTCTCTCTCTCTCTCTCTCTCTCTCTCTCTCTCTCTCTCTCTCTCTCTCATGTCTTTTCACTCAGTAACAAGTGTCTGTTTGACTTTCAGAATTTCAATATAGTACCAGACAGGTTGGGTGTAACTATGGTAACTGATTTGAGTTTAGAGGACATGAACCAAATCAAATCCCTGGCCCTTATAGAACTGACAGCTCTATTTGAGAGACATCACATTATCTATCATCGAAGGAAGGGCAAAAAGAAAGGAAGGGGTAGGCAAGAGTTTCATCAGGTCTATAAAACTACTTGTTGACTGATATCAAAAGGCTACAATTGTTTTATTAAAATGCATCAAAAACTTGTTCTTTTCAAGATTATAACAGTAAAGTATTTTGATCATGATGTATTGGTGCTGATTTTGCTATATTGTGACATCATAATGTCCCACATGCTAAAATCAGTATTTTGTCATAAAAATTTTATCGTAGTGGGCTTTATAAATTTTCTATTTTTAGTAAGGTTTATAACCGAAAAGCATGACCGTGTGTAAGCACTCCACCAATCATATGCCTGGCAAAAATAAAACATTATATTACTAATCATTATTTTTTGTATATATATATTTTTACGTATATATTTGTACGTATATATGTATATATTTATATATAACATATTTAAACAACAAATTGCAAGTTTGCTTTTTTTAAGAACATAGTTTAATGAATGATTATCTCTTATCAGGGGCAAATTAAAGCTCAGTGAGGCAAGTTTATTGGTTTATAAAAATCAGATTGCTTTATGAATTTAGCAAATTTAGACATAACCATAATTGCGTTTTAGGCGGGCTCTGCTGAAAGCAGAGTCCTGGCTGTAGGGAGGCAAATCGCCAATGTTACTATAAATAGCACAACTTCAAACGTAAACAAAAAACAGAACAGCATCAAAGTACATGTAAAAGCTTTCGCTATACCAAATAGTTACACAAAGAGCCACGTTTTGTCAAAAGTGTTGTTTTTTTTTTTGTTTTTTTTCTTTAATTTCGAGATAATTGTCTATCTTTTTTAGTTTTCTTTTTAATTACGTGTTTTAAAAACAACACTATGCATTTTGGACACATAAAATGCGCATGAATTTCCATGAACTACATTGCTGCGCATTGAAGAAATGGGGATTGAATTTATAACGCTTGTTGCAAAATTCAAAGCAGCAACTTTTTTCTACTAGACAGACATATATTTGTTTATAGCCGCTTACAAAATTTGGTCGCTCTCTGACGCTTTGCAGACATTTAAAGCATGAGAGAGAGAGAGAGAGAGAGAGAGAGAGAGAGAGAGAGAGAGGAGAGAGAAATTTTCAGTCTTTAGTGCACAATATGCATAAAGACACGTCAAAAGAGCCCGACTTTCAGTACTTAAATACTTTGATTTTTTTGCTTGCTGATGTCTTACCCCTCCCCCCCCCCCCCCCCCCACTTTTAAATTTACTTGTCACCACTGCAGTAACTTACTGTAGCAGAAAAAAAACTAATTGATGGGATTATAATGATTGTTGGCTCTTTCAAATAAGTGCTTTATGTACATGTGTAAAGTCAAGAATTTCCTGTCTTCTGACTGTGTATAACATTGTTTAATGCAATGTTGTACCGGTAATTAAGGAATGAATTCAATATTTATTTGTTTTATACAATATAAAATGGTTTGGGGCAGTTTACGCTTTATAAACCGCGAAGCGAAGCGGTTTATAAAAAAGCCTAAACTGTTCAAACTGTTTTATCGTATAAAACAAATAAATATTGAATTGATTGCTTATAATTTATTTATTTTTACTCTTCATTGTAGATAAAAACGGTCATTTGACCTTTAAAATGATGTGAAATTGTACAAAATTCAAACATAACGTCTGGCGTTTTGATATGTTTTTGATGTAAAGTCTTACTATGACGTAGGCAACATTCTTTATACGATATGAAATAATTTTTTAGCCAATCAGAAAGCATGTTACAACCACCATTAAATTATTGGACATTTACTCAGCTGATATCAGGTACTGTTACAAAAAAATGTCTGCACCGTTCTTTGTTTTTCAGATCATGGTATTTTTGGAGTGCCATTACACACACTCATGGAGCAAGATCAGAAAATACGACCAAATCAAACTGTACCCATGGTTTTTGAAGATGTAAGTACATGTAACTCATTTTTTAATAAGTTCTTGAAAGGGACTTGGACACGATTTGACTTAACACTTTCAAATTTTATTTTTCCATTTTCAATGTTTATACTGATAAATATAGAAGTTTATAATAATATTTTAGGGGATTAAGAAGTAAACAACAGCTTAGATAACCTTTAGAAAAAGATAATAAGGAATGCTTTAGATGTCCATTAAGAGTTGCTAAGCATGGGAAAACATATGATAAGAATAAAGTATTACAATGTAGAATGCTAAAGTATATGCTAAAAGTTATCAAAAGTGAAATGGGTGTCATTTCACTGGTGATATCAGTTTCAACCAAATGTATCTTTCTTTTGTTGATACAAATGTAATAGTATTACTAATTTAAATTGTTTTTCACATATCATTTTGTCTAAGAATTGGTAATTCTCTACATTACATTTTTTGTAAACAACCATTTTATACATAAAAAAGAAAAAGAATATTTTTGATCTCAAATCGTGTCCAAGTCCCTTTAACTACTATCTTTCTTTCCTTTGGTATTTTCACAATTTAATTTTTAAAATCAGGTTTTAAATGGAACAGTTTGGATGCAGCTATTTTACCTCAGAAATGTAAATGATATACAGAATAGGTGCTCGTTCATATCTTTTTAACAAAGCTGTATTTTTGTAGATGGCAAAATTTATGGAACATCATTGTTTAGAACAAGAAGGAATATTACGGATACCGGGATCAGCCTCCAGAATCAAGGTAAAGGTCTTTCCAGGGGACCAAAAATTACCAAGAAATTTGGGTCACAGTCTCTCTATATTTACCAAGACAAGTTGTGGAGTTGATGTAAAATAAGGAACAATCATGGTCTTTGAATTTTATGTTTCAGCAACTACGTAAAGATTTAGAGGATAAATTTTACTCAGGGACGTTTTCTTGGGTGAACGTGCTTCCCCATGATGCAGCAGCCTTATTGAAGCAGTTTTTACGAGAACTTCCTCACCCGCTCCTCACGCATGAGTACATTGAAGCCTTCGCTCAGGTGGAAAGTATGTAGTACCTCTACTAGTATCTACTACTGTCTGTTTTGAAAATGTAAAGAATTAATGGAATGATAAAACTTGAAATGACATGAATTTTTATTAATGACTTTGTAAAGCACTTTGAATCATTTCAACAAAAGTCAGTTTTAGATTTATTTGTATTGTGTTTTGATTTTACAGTTATAATTCTTGCTTGGTATATAATTACTTGATATATACAGTAATTTTAGTATAAGGAAGGTGGGTTGGGAAAGTAAATTAAGTTTGTAGAAAGCTCATTTAGGTCAGCTTTAGTTTATTTTTCCACCTTTGAATCATCGCTATTAGCTAATTTTGTTACGGACATATTAAATTTTATTATTTTTTAATCCTGATTTTCCTGTTTGACATTGTAGATATCCAGGACAAAAAGCAGCAGTTACTGGTCCTGAATCTCCTCATTCTCCTACTTCCTCCTGTAAATAGAAACACCTTAAAGGTGGGTTCAAAGGGTGAATAGAGGGCCGAAATGGCCGGTTTTGTATAATTATATCTATCAACATAGGAGTTGGACCTTTGTAACAATGTACATGAAAGTGATTGTAATGATGAGACTATAATATTATACTTTTATATTTTTATATATTTTATATAAACACTTATTAGAGTATATAAATACAGTATTATGATACTATAATATTAACTGTATAGTTAAATATGTAGATGGTAGAATTGAACCCTTGTTGTCTGTACAGCTAGTTGTAATTGTTGTGCTTTTTTTCAGATGTTGTTAGAGTTACTGTTAAAGATAACTCAGAAGAGGAGGACCAACCTGATGGGGCTCTCCAATGTATCAATGATTATGGCCCCGAATCTCTTTCTATCGCCCTCAAGTCGCTCCAAGACGAAGGGAGTCCGTGAGATGGAGATCAGCATGGCCGCCGGGACCTCTAACATTGTCATGATGCTCATCAAGTATCAGGACATCCTCTGGACTGTAAGGCTTACAGTGTTGTCAACCAATGCTACATTTACATTACAGTGTTGTCAACCAATGCTACATTTACATTACAGTGTCGTCAACCAATGCTACATTTACATTACAGTGTCGTCAACCAACGCTTCATATACATTACAGTGTCATCAACCAATGCTACATTTACACTACAGTGTCGTCAACCAATGCTACATATACATTAAAGTGTTGTCAACCAATGCTACATTTACACTACAGTGTCGTCAACCAATGCTACATTTACATTACAGTGTCGTCAACCAATGCTACATTTACATTACAGTGGTGTCAACCAATGCTACATATACATTACAGTGTCGTCAACCAATGCTACATTTACATTACAGTGTTGTCAACCATTTCTTTTTTTATTAGGTCACCTGAGTAAACTCAGGTGACCTATTGCTATCTGTTTTCGTCCATCGCCATCCGTTGTGCGTTAACAATTTTACATTTTTAACTTCTTCTTAAAAACTACTTGGCTAATTGTTACCATTATTGGTGTGAGGCATCTCTATGGTAAGAGGAATCTAAATTGTGAAAATCATGCATCTACCACCCACGGGGCTCAACAGGTGGGGCAAAATATGTAAAAAAAAAAAAAAAAAAAAGCCACTTTTTGAAAAATCATCTTTCTACTCCCACACATGCGAGGAAAAAACTAGTTTCATAGTTATGATGTCCATGAAGCCCTCTACCAAAGTTTTAAAATTTGTGGCCTCTGGTTCAGGGGTTCTGGCTCTAGGGTGGGGCCAATATGGCCATATAGTAAAAATGTATTAAATCTTAGAAAATCTTCTTCTCTACTCCCATACATATTTGTTAAAAACGAAATGCATGATTAAAATGTCCATGAAGCCTTCTACCAAAATTGTGAAATTCATTGCCCCTGTGTCAGGGGTTCAGGCTCTAGGATGGGGCCAATATGGCCATATAGTAAAAATGTATTAAATCTTAAAAAATCTTCTTCTCTACTCCCACTCTTGTGGGCAAAAAACTGAATACATGGTTATGATGTCCACTTACTCCTCTACCTAAATTAGGAATTCATGGCCCCTGGGTCAGGGGTTCAGGACATGGGGGGGGGGGGCAATATGGCAATATAGTGTTAATGCATTATAATGTTTTAAAATCTTCTTCTCAATTCTCACACATCTGTGTGAAAAACTGACTTCATAATTATGTTTACCAGGAAGTCCTCTAGGACAGGGCAACAATGGATTTATAGTTGTTAATGCATATAATGTTTTAAAAATTGTCTTTACTCCCACACACCTGAAAGGAAAACTGAATTCATGATTTTGTAGACCAGATCTTTAAGTTGTTCTCCAAAATTATAGGTTTCATAGTTCTTTTTTAAATATTTCAGACAGTGAGGTGGTTATCATTACAAATTTATAATTTTTTACTCCAGAATGAAACCTAATTAAGTGCATATATGAGACTCCTCGACAAGTTTGTGTATGGGTTATATGCTACTCAGGTGACCGTGAAGGCCAATTAGCCTCTTGTATTAAAAACACTTTAATAAAATATTTGCTTGAATAGTACAAGAATATTTTTCTTCAAAAGTAGTTTTGAAATTTATGAGCATGTATATCATCGTGAAGGAGGCCAAATAAGTAACTAAAGATTAAATATAATTTAATTTCAATTTTAAAAAATTGACCATTTGAAAAATTCTTCTGATTTTTCATTCAATCATTTTATTTGATTAAAAGTAATGCATTCTTCCTCTGTTCAGTTGGTAATATATACATGTAGCTGTAAAACATTGTTGAAATAATTCATATCAAAGTCATCAAGTTATGTAGATTATTTGCTGTATACTAAATGAATGAAACAAATGACTTTTTCAGAAGATTTTTTAAGGTTTTTTTTATTTTAGGTGCCCTCAGTTTTAATACAACAAATGAGACATCAGAATGAATTAGAAATGCAGAAAAAGAACAGAGAAAAGTCGGTAAGTATTAGAAAAGTTGCACACATTCAAAACTGCAGGTATGTTTTACAACCACTCAAGGGCAATTGTCACACTGGAAAAAATCTTTTCAACCTTTTTCTAGATCATGAAGTTTTTACGGAAGGACAAGGCAGATGTCTACAAGAAGCCGGCTGTCATAAATGAGGTGAGTGGAGTTGAATACACAGGGAAGTCACTGTTGGATATAACTAGAACAGTAAAACATACTGTAGATTCCCATAAATTAAACGTGAGGAATTAATATCCGCATATCACCATTATTTTGTTAGAGTTGAGAACTATTAGAAATAAGGATAAAAGTTCCGCATTCGTGATTTTATATTTTCGCAATTTGATACAAAACAGTGGGATCGCAGAATTAATTACTCGCGTAATATAAGGAATTTACAGTAGTAGCAAACTCATTTTATAACAAAGGGCGTTCACTATGTACAATGTACAGTATGGTTGTACGGAACACATATCATAACTATAATTTACACTTACTATGAAGTTAGTCTCTTTCCTGAAGTCTTACAGTTGTTGGATAAACTAAATGGATGTAATGAATTGTGGTTATTAGAAATAGGAGCAATTTACTGCAGGCATGTTTTTCTGTAATCATACCTCAATAAGTTTATTCTGGTTGTATTGATGTCTCATCATTGTGGGTATTGTTATCACATGATCAGCTATTTTCTGTCTTGTTGTTATTTATATGAGTAAATATATAACATTATTGCTATATTCTGTGGCGGTAGGGGGACTTTGAGGAGGGAGTGATCAGGGTTCTGGCCCCGAGTCTGACCAAGAGCTGTGCCGCGGTGAAGCTGACGGATAACACGACTGCCGGGGACGTTGTCGACAAGTTCCGCAACACTAACTTCACCAACGGAAGGTATGTATTGTCTACTTGTTCAGAGATGTACGGGGGAGTTTGAATCACACCAAGTTAGTTGTCATTTCTTGAGTTATGTTTAAGCGATTGCATGTCAGCACTTAAGTATCTTTTATTCAGCAGGAACGGGTTGGAAAGGGGTAAATAGAGTACTGAATTTTGTGTACTTATCAAAAATATGCTGGTGATTTTCTCTGGAAGAAATGAGATAAACAAATGGAGTTCAAATATTTGTATCTGTGCAAGTGCTTAAAAAAAGGATATCAGCATTATCCTGATGATTGAATATTAATGAAGCATGATTGTATGTGATTTGCATTTAGAAATAATTACATACTATCTAACTTTAGATACATGTAGAAGTAGGTTGACCATCAATAGGTTTTATAACATAAGTTCATAGCACTAAAATTAGTAGACTTTTAAAATGTTACACATTCAGTTGAACTATTTTAAACCTATGTCCTTTTTAAATACTGTAAGTATTATAATGTTAGACTGATCATTTTTCCAGGAACAAGAAGAAAGACAACAATGTGCAGGGTGTAGCTAACTTTGCAGAGAAGGATGCTCGGTTGTATGAAGTGGGAGGAAACATTGGTAAGTCAAAGGAATCTTGTAAGTCAAAGGAATCTTGTAAGTCAAAGGAATCGTGTAAGTCAAAGGAATCTTTTAAGATAAAGGAATCATGTAAGTCAAAGGAATCTTGTAAGATAAAGGAAACATTGGTTAGTCAAAGGAACCTTCTACGTCAAAGAAATCATCTAAGACAAAGGAATCTTGTAAGTCAAAGGAATCTCGTCAAACTAAAGGTACATGTAGCATATATGGAACTAATTTTTTAAGAACATAAAATGGAGTGCAGATAAATATCTTGTATTGTATTGCTAGTGATAAACTTGGATTCTGATAAAAAAGTAACCCTGTTGCTTTAGTTATTATGTACAGTCCAAAAATCTTTGCTTTTCTTATCAAATTAGTAGTTGTATAAAATGTGATATATTCATCAGCACTGCTCTTCAAATAAAAAAAATGACTTGTTATTTGTCATTAGTTTCATAAATTTCTGTCTTTTGATTGTTTTATTTGATTGCTTTAGACTTAAATGAATTAAAGGCCTTTATGTGAAGGTGAATAAGATGTTTTTTTGTCAGCCTGGCAACATTTTTAACAACATTTCAGGAGAAAGACGTCTGGACCCGCAAACCAACATGTTGGCTCTGTATCGGTTGAACCCTAACGCTGAGTGGGTCATCCGGTCAGAGAGTGTGGATTAGAGCTCTGTCTCCTTATCCAATCAAATTGTTACAAATATCCTGTAACTAATTAAATCAGCCGCTGAAAAGGTCAAGGTATCCTGTATGCAATCAAATCAGCCGTTACAGGTACCAAGTCCTAGAGAAGTTGACACCGTGTGTATCATTGGTACATTTGTAATCACCTTTATTTGGTTTTGTGTCGAAGTGGTTACACATTAAAGTGACAATGTGTTAAAGATTTTTACAGATAGGTCTTATAGACCTGCCTTGGTATATACTATGTATGAAATCCTAAACAATTGTTCTCAACGATATTTTGTCGCACTTTGGTGATATTTTTCCTGTTCTGTTTTCTATGAGAGATGGTTGTGATATATTTACTGGTTCCCATTTTATTTTATATTTGTATGAGTGCTGATGACTTTGCTGGAACAGAATTTTGCGCTGGTAATCTGCAGGTCCCATAAACTATGATCTCTCATTTCAAAATGAAAGTGGTCCAATGGACAAATGCTTTGTTTTTATACAGTGCTATTAAACTAAATATTGTAAAGTGGCTCAAATGTGATCACAATTTTTACTTTCCTTCATAAAATGTAAATTTGTTTTAAATGTGCAGGGAGATGTATCAGGGTTTTCAATTTAAAAAAATGACACAAATTACAAGTTAGGACACAAACATTTTAAAGCTTAAATCACTTTGTTTGATACTTCCAGCATATTGACTTATTCAGTCTTTTTTTTAAAACCCAAACATATATACCTTGTCATATCAATATAAGACTTGTTGTGCTCATTAGATAGATTTGCGACAAACTGCATTATTTGCTGAATTTTGGTAACTTATTTCCATCCTTGCTGAAAGTGATTTTTACCTATCATTTATTTTGTTCTTTTGCTGAGGGTTTTTAGAAATGGCATTCCTTTACTCTATCATTGTATCATGTTTATTTTTGTCATTAATTAAACAAGTATTATATGTATGCTGTGCTCCAGGCATAATACTAATAAGGTGTGAAATGTTTACTATAATTACATGTACTATGATAGGTTAAGCTCAATCTAATTTGGTGTTAATGTCTTGCCAGGTTACTTTCTTAACTCTACCCTTGTTGTGTTAAGGTCAGACTCGACCCATCTTCCATTTTTTTCCTATCTCTGTAATTTGAAGATTTCCACTACAAAACTCCAAAATTATGTTTTCATGTTATATGATATTTTTCTATTTCGATATATAGTTTCAATTGAAAATATATACTTTGACTTTTAAGTATGCATTCAATTGCATTCTGCATGTTATGAAAAGAAAAATTCTAAATATTCCAACTCCAAAAATAGCCCGGTAATGCACCCTGATTTTTTTGGCATAAACAGGTTTAAATGCGAATAGAAATAATCTATCAAGGAAAATCATCTAAAACCAAAGGACGTCACATGTGTTCTTAATTTAGGATGCTAGACTGTCAACAAATGACCCATCACAGCTAAAGCTATCTTGAATTTTTAAAATTATTTGTTTAGCTATAAATTCTTATTTAGTAAAGAAAATTTCCATAGATTGATTTCAACTTTAAAATTTGTTACATCGTCATTCAGAGATCTTCTTTCTAAGGAGATCTATACAGTCTAAAAAATGGCCACAACTATGCAATCCTCTTAAGATTCATTTCTGTCAAAATACCAAATATTTTTACAGGAACAATAGTTATTGTACTTATTTACTGTATCAATATTTCTTGCCTACATTAAAACTTATATATAGAAATATACATATTATAATATTTAGCAAGTCATTTCCCAAGTTTAGATACTTTCATTACCATATTAGTTTAACAAATATTTAAAACAAAAAATTAGAATAATTTTTTCTAATATTGGGTTTTGTATGGAATCAGTGCAGGTCATGTCTATGATTTCCTACTCCTTATTAAAATACAGTAGCAAGTTAGATTTTTGAGAGGCTATTTGTAATGAGAAAACAATATCTAGTCATTAATGAAGTGCTTCACTTGTCAATCTTTGCCATACAACTATGCCATAAGTAATTGGGTGCCAATAGAAACGTGCTGGATTTAATTGTAAACCACACCTAGGGACAGATGAGTATAATTTTCTTTCTGCTACCATTTAGATTTGCTCAAGTCTCTATGCTGTATTAATGTTATTTTGTAACTCTAACAAAAAAAAAACTGAGTTTTTTTTCTTATAGTGTTTTAATATTTCTTGCTAATTTAACTGTATACCAGAAACCTTTATTCCTGTTCTGTACCATACTTAAATGTCAGCAAATGTAGAATATGTTTTGCATCATTTAAAGATATCACAGAGAACACTTGTTATTCAACATAGAAACTTGACCAAATAAAGCCACATTTACGCTGCTCAATAGAAGCCAGATTCACTGTCTGGAACAAACGTTTAGTTTTTAAAAACAAACCATAGTATTTGTTTTTATTCTGTAATTGTGAGGCATTGTTGTTGACTGAATTACATTTGAGTAGATTATTTGATGAATTAAGACAATCATTTAATATCGAACATGTTATATCTGCTCATGAACTGTTAGCTTTAAAAGAAAAGTATGTATTGTTATAATATATGATACTGATGAACTATTTTTATAGTTATGGTACATATTGAATATAGTGTTAACCTAACCTACTTTATCTTAAGAATTGCAGCTGCTTAAAACTGGTGAGCTATGTGAATTTTGATTTTAAAAATGAAATCAGTTATTATTTATTCTACAAACAAATGATGATCTACAAATTTGCTTTTTGAATTCTTATGACAAATATTATTTTTGAATGAAACATATTTTTGTTAATTTTAAATGAAGTCAGGATGATAATACTGACACCTTATGAAAGGAAGACAAAATTTCGGCGTTTTATTTTTCTTTAGAGGATTCTATTTTTTTTTCTGAACAAGTTATAGCAAGATTTGATAAACGTTTACAAAAAAATGTATCTTTACATTAATTTATTAACTTACGGATATTTATTTTAATTGTATACAGATATATATAAAAATTGTTTTATTTTAATAATAGATATAATTGTATATCGTATATTTATCATTTCAAAGTGTCTCATGAATGCTATGATAATCAAGCTAAACAAAAATATTTCATACACTGAGAAAGATTACGTATGACTGTATTGAATACTTGAGAAATGATAAACATTGTTATTAATTTTTATATTCACTTGATCACCACGTATAAAATACCGCTCTCTATCGGTATATGGACACACTAGACGTTATATTGTTGTATAATGTTATATTTTATTTACCTGTACAATATTTACAGTATGTCTAATGTTAATAAATGTTCTACACGATGGTATTTTGTTTTTATTTTCACGTGAATGTTACAGTAGTGAGGGCTCTTACTGTCATATAGAAATGTGAGGAGTGTATCGTTCACGAGAAAGAGATCAACATCCCCAAAAGATAGCGTTTTTATGCAATTTACAACTAGGATGACAGCAGTCAATATATGAACGGCATGTTTACAATAAAATTACTCTCAGTGTTCACGCATAATGAAAATTAGTATTACTGTGACCAAAAAGACACTATGTTGAAGAGACAATCGAATTCCTCTTTGTCAAAAAGAACACATGATGCTTTAATTTCGAAAAATGTACCAGAAATGAGCTTTGAATCAACTGAAATTATTTCCCTTTTAAAGAAGCAAGGAGGGTGCGAATGATTCTCAACAGACACATTAATCAATATCTGCTCTGTAAATTGTTTTGATTTTTATATCCCCAATTCAACTGAAGATGTTCTCTCCTTGAATTAAGAATACAGCAAGAAACTTTTAAATCAGAAAGAAGAGTTCTCATCAAATGAAAACACCAATGCATTTGGGGTAAGAAAGTTCGTTTTTTGAGTTGTAAATCTTATGCAATATGCAAGGAAAATGGGTCGTTACTCCGAGAGCATTAGCCATTGATAGATGAAATTTTTTATCAGTCGAGAGTGTTTGTCCGAAGATTCAGAGGATGTTTGAATAAGAAAGTAATTGGTGTATTGGTCGATCAGTTATACCAAGCAGGAGGGCATTGTGATAGTCAAGATGGGATATAACTACTGCATTGATGACATTTGACAAGCTTCTTGATTCAGATGATGTTTCGCATTAAAGATTCTCCAGATGTTGAATAACATCTTGTTGACCACAGAGCTGACTTGTTCACCCATTGAAAAGATAGCGTCCAGGACAGCACCAAAGGTCTTACATTAATCATAGGTGTTACAATCGCTTCAATAATCTTTAGGCTGATATACCTCAGAAGGAATTGATAGTGGGAACTACCATTTTGAAATGTTCTTTGTCATCAAATTTCATATCATCCAATCTCCTTTTGCAGTCTCTCTAACAAGAGATTTATGATCATTTGTGTCTCGAATGCGGCACTTCGGTGAAGAAGGACTAAGAGTACTGCGTCACCTTCATCCAAAATTCTCTTTGCTTTTATTAATTGAATGGATGTCTCGGTGCTGGTACCTTACTATGTATGTATGTTGACTGCAGATTATCATACCGACAATCTATGGGAGGTGGTTTTTGAGTTGTTGTGCAACAACAGGCTCGATGACCTTGGTGGAAAACGGGGTATTTAAGACTGGTATAGAGTCACGAAAAGTGTTTGTATCAAGTCAGTCCTTTTCAATCGTGGAGTAACATATGCACGTTTCAGCTTATCTGGAAAGATTCCAGTTGAGACTGATGCATTCATCAGGTCAGTAATAATCGGAAGCACTATAGGAAAAATGGAGCTGTTCTTCAAGAGCGCTGTAGGAATGGCATCAAGTGAACAGGTCTTGCTGGCCCACCTCTTGTTGACCTTGTCCATTTCTTTCATTGTCTGGACCTTTAAGGAACCAGGTTTAGGCACCGGGTCGGCAAGGTCTGGAGAGGTTGTATGGTCATGGGAATTAAACTTAATCAGACCATGTCTGTTCTTCTGAACTTTGTTGTGAAAGAAGTTTACAAAATCGTCGAAAAGGGTCTGATCACTGGTACGCGATGGTAAGGGAGTCTCTGCATCATATATCAAGAGACTGTTAAATACTGTAAACGTTTCTTTACTGTCCGCTATTGTGAGTTTTTCCTGATATAAGCGGGATTTTATTGAGTTGATCATGTGCACTACAGTTCTTTAAGTATCTATCTATGTACATCCAGGCCTGAGTTCTTGTCTTTACGGGCTTGGCTTTATGGATAAAGTCACTGCGATTTAAGGGAGCCACCTTTGATGCTGATGGTTTGAAGGGGTGCTATGTTGTCCAGAATTTCTTTTGCTCTGAAGTCAAAATCTGATAACAGATTGTTGACATTGCTCCACTCTGTAATAGAAGACAGCGATTCTCTTAGCTGATGTGCTAATATTTCTACAGGGATTTGCTTCAATAGCCTTGCCAGTCGAGTTTTGTTTACCATATGTAGGGAACCTTGGCACCTAACAACATAGTGGTCTACTATTCCTAAATCAGTCACAGAGATTAACTTTAGCAGTGGGTACATGGGGCCATCTCTTGTGAACAGTAGGACTAGAGTATGTCCAGCTATGTGAGTGGGGACATCTACATATTGTCAGATGGGAGAAAATTAACATTAGAGTGACAGGATGGTTTTTATTTAGTCTAACCGTGCAAATTGCAAATATTTGAATTCTGGTTGAGAGGTACATGTGATATCGACGGGGCCCTGATTACAAAAACGGACGCCCCTTTAGACGTACATGTAGGTTTCAGTGCTATCTAAAATATCGACGCATTTCTCAGTGATATGTCTACAATGGGATATAGCCTTTTCTGCAACAGTGGTATTAATTCTGGTATTAATCAGATGCAGACTGGTGGATTTATCTATTGTAATCCTATGGTTAATTGTTATTAGTTAGTATATGCACCAAGTTCTGCTCATTCACATCATCACAGTACCGATCAGAGCCAACCTAACACCAGAGTAAACCCAAAATAAACCCTGGATTTACTTTTGGGTTTACTTGGGGTGTACTCTGGGTTTGCTTTTTGAAAATTTTGGTCCAGTCGGGGTATACTTTGAGTTTACTCTGGGTTTCGTTTGGGTTCACTTGGAAAATGCTTTTGAGGTCAACTGTACGCACTGAAGTGTGATGCAGAGCCGTCTTTTAACTTTCTACCCTTCTGCCTGTAAATCATGTCCCTGGTATATATCGAATACACAGTTAGAGTCTGCTTTCTAGGGTGTACTTCTGACTGGGTTTATTCTCCATGTCCATTCTGGGTTTACTTTAGGTTTACTCTTGGTCCACTCAAGTAAACCTAAAGTAAACCCAGAAAGTATACCCAGGGTTGGTTCTGATCGGTACATGTACCGTAGGTCCAGGTTTCAGTGATATCCAAAATATCGACGCATTTCCCAGTGATATGTTTACAGAGGGATAAAGCCTTTCCTGCAAAAGATTTGGTATTATTTAGATGCAGACTGGTGGATTTATCTGTTGTGTTCCTGTGGTTGTTATTTGTTGGTATATGCACCAAGTTATGCCCAATCACACCATTACAGTACCGATCTGGATCTGCTTTTTGAACATGTGGGTCAACTCCGGGTTTACTTTGGGTTTACTCGGGAATTGCGTTTGGGGTAAACTGTACGCACTGAAGTGTGAAACAGACCCGTTCTTTATCTTACCATCTTACTGCCTGTAAATTCTGCCCCTTGTACCTGTATATTCCGAATACACATGTATCGTCTGCTTTCAGGGGTATACTTCTGATCGGGGTTTACTCTCCGTGTCGACTCAGGGTTTACTTTGGGTTTACTCTGAGTCCACTCTAGTAAACCTGAAGTAAACCTTGAATGTAAACGCAGGCTTTTATTGGGGGTTACTTTTCTGTTAGGTTTGGTTTGATCGGTACTGTATATTGTCGGCAACCTTTAAATCTATGCCGCCAAACACTCATTTTAAATACATATGATGAACATGCGTCCAGCCTTTGTTTCTCTTCTGACGGGAATGTTTTCAGTTAGACAGAACAGATGTGGGTCAGTTGGTCTTGCAAAACACATTTTCAAATCGACTTGTCAATGCAAAACGAAACAGAAGGATATCGACTCATACTACCTTATTTAAAATTCTAAGAAGGACTTGTTAAAACTGCTTAGAACCAAAGAAAGAGAAAATAATCTTCGGGAAGTCTAAGTAAACTTGCGCTTCAGTGAGCATAACATCTCATAATATTATGGTATACAAATTATCATATCACGGTAACCTGCGGTTTTCGATTTGTCTGCAAGGCATTGGAACAACGATATCCCCAAATAAGCATTTAATGTTGAAACAATAGCGTTTATATGTTATGTGTTAGATATTACATGTCAGAACATTTATGCACGTTACATAATTCCTCTCGCATATTTAATCTTTATTAACTAGTATTAACCTATGCATATGACCGATTGCCGTTGACTTAAGTAAAGTCATT
Source organism: Magallana gigas (assembly GCF_963853765.1). Lineage (NCBI taxonomy): Eukaryota > Metazoa > Mollusca > Bivalvia > Ostreida > Ostreidae > Magallana > Magallana gigas. The sequence continues at coordinate 55,661,487 of NC_088857.1, read as the reverse complement.
GGAACAAATTGTTCAATAAATAACACGCTGTTTTTATACAGTAATATTTTAATATATATCCATGATATGTATCCAGGACAACAATGATGCTAATACACTATCTGTAAAATAAAACAATTCAGATTCATTCAGTTGTTAATTTAAAGGTTTATATGACGTGTCTTTAAATTCTCCATAGGCATTGCTCATACTTTGGGGCAGTTTTTATGGATCACTGTTTTTCAATATTTTTAAAAATCAAGTAACATAGATCTGTTAATAAAACAAAACATTTTTATAGTGCTTAGACTTTACATGAAAATATCATAAGTCAGAAAATCTTTGGAGGGATAAAACAAGTTTTGTGAGGTTGTCTATAAAACAAAGGGGGTCAATATACGCAATGGTGGCTGCATTACAACAAACAGTTGGAAACAGTTCCATCCCGTCTTGAATTGCCCAAATACAATTGTGTGTAAAGAAATGTAATTTGAGATATTGTAATCTGCTCAATTCGCCAACTGACAAGAGACAAATGGAAGAACAAATTTGAATTCGGGCAAATATTTCCCTGTATTCAGCATTTTACGATTAGTACGACAATAATTTATAGAACATAGTTTACAGTATATCAATTGCTTCATTGATAATAATTTTATGGTAAAAGTTAAAACAATAAAATTATTTTTAGTCATTTAAAGTACCTTAAAATTTAGCTGGAAAAAATGACCAATCTAACATATACTTATGCATATATGAAAGGTATGATAACATTTTACAATACATTATCTTGTTTTTGACACATGATGACTTTGTATTTCTTACGGATGATGACCGTGGTCATGGTGACAAACACAGTGTCCATGGGGACAGTCGGCGACCTGATTATCTGCGCATGTGCAGTCAGCAGCAGTGGTACACTGAGCTACCTGTCTACGATTACAAATAAATCAATCAAAGTCGTAAATAAATTTAAGAATCATAGTAAATGTAATTTGAAGCATACATTTTTTTTACGAAGGCTAGATGGTCAACAATTAAGTTTTGGATATTTAGTCTTAAAACTGCAATGTTATTTGGTTTTACGTATATGAGCTTTTATAATAATTTGTTGACAATAATTAGCAGTTTACGGATCATTTTTAAGACACTCCTTTAATTTTTTTATAGTCAGTGTTTATACTTTCGAGTGGTTTATATGTAGCATTGCTTTTTCAATTTTTTTTAAAAGAAATAAAATAGATTTTCATACAAAAAAAACCATTATCATGCTCGAGCTTTTCATTAAACATATCATAAGTCAGGAATAAAATAAAATATTAAACAACTATTGTGAGGTGGTCTTCATCAATGGTAGATAAAATACGCATTGGTGGCTGCAATGACTCGCGTTGTTGATGCAGGTTCTGCCATGGTTGTTAGAGAAGGCTTAAAACAAGGACTTTAGCAAGCTTACCCGTGGTCTCCACACTCACAGTGTCCTTGGTCATTACACACGCCGTTATGTCCTGTGGGACAGGTACACTGGTGTCCGTTATGGCAGAGGGCTCGTCTGAAATTACAATGTTTCAAGTAACATATAATTGAAATCGCTCGGATAAAAATATGACATATGACAGCCTATATTTTACGGTAAGTGCGAAAATACCCAATAAGAAATTTAGTTCACAGTATATCAACAGCTTAATATATAATGATTTTCCGTTAAATGTAAAAACATTAAATCCATTGATTATCATTTAAAGTGCATTTGTATTAAGCTGGAAGTATTGACCAATTTATTTAATACTGTGATGTATATGAGAGGTTTAATTTTAATTTTTTTTTACAATACATTTTCTTGTTTTTGACACATGATGACTTTGTATTTCTTACGGATGATGATCGTGGTCATGGTGACAAACACAGTGTCCATGGGGACAGTCAGGGACCTGATTTTCTGCGCATGTGCAATCAGCAGCAGTGGTACACTGAGCTACCTGTCTAGGACTATAAATTTGAATATGTTTATGAGTTATAGAGAAGGTTATCAAGAGTAAAAAACACAGTTGATTTTGTAACAGTAAACATAATGTTTGACAGAGGAATTTACCGATCCATATTAACGTAAATACAAAGTGTGCATGTTAAGGTTGCTCCATACTCGTAAAATTCTCTGAGGAAAGTTGAAAAACCGAACTGATTTCGACTTAATTGACTTAAATATCATCAATTGTTAGAAAAAATATACATGTCATCACACTTTTTGAGATGCCAGATAAACATTAACTAAAGCATATTTTAGCATAAGAAAAATGTATTTTTTTTTGTTGTTAAAAGTAAAATCTTGTTGGCAGAAATTTGTTTTTCTTGTTTAATTTTAATTAATCTTGCACAATTTTTAAAGAATTTAAAGTTTTACAAAAAAGTGTGACATCACAGAACACTGGATCTACTTTAATATAATATATTATATGATACAATGAAATTAAATAATAATAATATTTAATATCTATACTACTATATTAAAATAATAGACTCGATTTTTTCGGCTTCAATACCGATAAATCGGGAGAGTGCTGTCTTTTGTTTTATATATTTCAAACATCATCGATCGAAGATTACCAATTTTTTTTATTTTTTCTCAATCAAGCTTTACTAATTAATAATTAATGAAAATTCCTAGAATAATTCCGGAAATCATCTGGATTTTTTGGATTTTACAATCTTGTGCATGCGCATTACATTAAGCGGGATGCTTTGTATAAAGTGGATAAACTCAGAAACGATAATACAAATACGTAAATTTTCATTGGAAATTTGTTACATGTATATTTTGTTCATCAAAGAAAATACGGGAGATAACTCTAACACAGTGAATTTACTAGGAAAATCCCGAGAGTTACGAATGTCAGCTTGAATCGAGTAAAAACCGTGAAAAAGTGTTGAATTCTTCAATAATATGAATTAAATTTTTAGATGAACGGTATTTACAGCCTCAAAATGGTTTGTTACAAATAATTTCACTATTATTTTCAATGCAACTTCATTAATTTTCTCCAATATCGTTGCGTAGTGATTCTGCAATTTTCTGCTAAATTACGGGTATAATCAGGTGTATATGGGTGGCATTTTAACTGTGGTGAAGGCCTGTACCGAGACACAGTTATACTCTGTCCCGAGTTTTTGCTTCCACCACTTTTTGCTTGATATTTTGATAATAATAAATACCTTTATGCTCAAACTACGTTCATCCACTAATATGAAAAATGTCCAGATTATCTGTTTAGAAACGCCCCCACTACCGCTTCAGGTTTCAATACACATCCCAAAATAGAAAGTCTACGAAGATTTTGCATTGCATCAGCCATTATTAAGCCCTGATGATAACGTTGAAAAATTGCGCGAGGTGTCCCGACTACTTCAGAATGGAGATAAGATGTAAACATTTCCCATTATAAATCTCCGTAAGAAATTTGTTTTCGTTCCTGTAAACTTTTATGAGTGAAAAACGATAATTTGTCAATGAAGTTATCTAGGATATTTTCCCTTTTTATCGATTTCATCTGTACTTCTTTCACAGGTATGTGTATTTTTATTAAAAATCACCAAAAGGTGATGGCAGCAATAACTTGTGACAGACTATAGATTAATCTAGCTAAGCAGAGTGTAGTGAAATTTATAGCAGCATGATGGTGGGTTAAAGCTCGGTTATGTAAATGTCAATAATACGGTGCGTCAATGTATCTATTTCGTAAATGTCCGATATATGCAATACCAACCCGTGCATGCACGGGTCAAAGTCTAGTAATATATAAGAATTCAATTACAATAGATTATAAAGATTCTTATAGTACCTTTCAAATATTGTAAAAGTAATCTGCACAACTGATCAAGTAACTAGTATTCAGAAACAACATGATTTTTCACACAAATGCGGTGGTGTATCTATTCAGGGCAGGTGTAACGAAGAATATTGACCCGGGTTGAAAATTGACCCGGGGGTCATTTTTCAACGTTGAATATTGACCCAAGGTGTCATTTTTCAACGTTGACAATTGAGACCAAGATCGTGAAATTCATACCCGAGGTATTTTTTCAACGGTATGATTTTTTTTTCTTAACTTTGATGACCTCGACACGTTGAAAATTGATCCTGTTGGGATCTGAACTGGAACTTACTCTATACGGTTTAAATGTACAGTCATACACATATTTGAAAGTTTCAGTTTTAAAATTTAAAATTTTCATACAGTCCGATACAAATGAGGACGTGGCGGATTTATTGTTGGTTGATATGTCCGATTAATTATTCAATTTTGAGACTGAAAATATGATATCCATTTATTATTACAATACTATGTAAATAAAGCTTTGAAGATAACCGTTTTATTCGGAATGAAACGGGCTAGTCGGGTTTATCATTAAATTATACTACAAAAAAGGAATTTTAAAAAGTAGGCTTGCATCTAGCTACATGTACAGGTGCAGTATGGTTAATATAAACATTGTAATGTTATATATGAAAAGGCATTCAAAAAGAATAAAATGAGATTACTCAAGTATACAATTGATAGAAAAACACTTGATAAAGTTCGGCTTTTATCAGACCTAGATTGGGATGGGGTAATGTTGTGTGGGGCAACTTATCATGGAAAACTTTGAATTGCTTAAACATCATTTTATATAGTGAGCTTGGTTTGAAAACCTTACAATCTCGAAGGGATAAACATAAACTAATTCTATTATACAAGATTTTAAATGGTTTAGCACCAAAATGCATGTTAGATTTAACTCAATTAATTTTTTTCCAACTGAACATGCATATCATCTTAGGTCGAATGACTTTTTTTCCTGTCTAACACTATATCGGACTATTTATTACAATAGCTTTGTCCGTATTCATGTAAATAATGGAATAATCTTCATGCACAAACGAAAATTTCAAAAACCTTCAAAACAAAATATACCAATAGCTTACAAAAACTTCAGGTGAGCTAAAACGAATTGTCTGCTTGAAGACTGAAGCAAAATAGTGGTTATTCCTAATGGCTTTTTATAGTTCGAGGGAGTTTTACTAATTAAAACAGGCGAGACTAAGACCTCCATGGAGGACAATCTATAGTTATCTAAATAAAAAACTTACTTATTTAAGGATTTGTTAATTGATGAGAGTCGATGTTTATACAAAGGGTCTGAATCTGAAGGAATTATGATTTTTTTTATGTCCAAAATACACTCAAAAAAGAGAAGCGCTGTTCTGATTTTTGATATAAATAAAATTGTAAAATTGGTCCCATGTCTATAGCTATATTAGAGCTCCCAAGCGTTTTTGATTCTCTTAAGTTACACTGTTTAAGCCTATTTAAGTATTATACATATATATTTACTTATCATTTAGTTCCCTTTTATTTACTGTTCTTTTCCAATGGGATGGATCATGAATATCTCATTCTTATGTTGTATCTCTGCAAGTATAAATGAAGGTGATATGTTTGTTATGTAGGTGTGGATGAACATGTCTACCACCAATATGTCTTGCAATCATATATGGTAAATGTTCAGATAATTATTTAATATCCAAGTACAGTAAAACTCGTTTAGTACGAACACGGATATAGCGAATTATTGGATATAGCGAAGTTTTTCTTAATCCCCTGTAAAATTCTTAACAAATCTTTGCAAAATTTTACGGTTATAACGAATTCAGATATAACGAATTTACGGATATAGAGAACTGATTTTGAGTCCCGTAGAGGTGAAAAATAACGAAATTTAACACATTTATAACGAATTTCTTAACAGTTTAAAAACGTTTGCACTACCATTAATATTTAACAATATAGTTTAAATGAATTAATTTCCATATTTTTTCAATTCACAATCCAATTATTAAAGGTATCAAAGTAATGTGTTTTTATTTTAAAATTTATTGTCTGTTGAAAGAAAATATGTACATAGTGAATTCGCTATAGATATAATTACAAATTCGTTATACGGATATAGCGAATTACGGATATAACGATGTAATTCCATTGGTCCCTAGGACTTCGCTATAACCGAGTTTTACTGTATTCCTTGTCTTATATACACGATATTAAAAAATATTCTGTAAACAAGTAATAATATATACTATGACCATAGGTTATTTTATACCACCACTTCTTGGCTTTGTATGTTTGACAGAGTTTACATAGGCTATGTTGTTATCCAATCCATTTAAATTTCAATATAAAACGTTTAATTTTAATTAATAATGTAGGTGCCTGTGATAGGAAGGTCAACTCCAACGCTGTTGTATGATCTTCTACTACATACATGTATTTTTATTTTTAAAAAATACAATTTACAAATTTATAATGACAAAAACAATTAGTGTTAGTTTTATGTTAAAGTTTTGTAATCAAAGCAATTTAGAAACTACTAAGCGAAATTATTTTTTCGTCATTCTGTACAAAAAATTGGGTCGCTTACTTGCTACAGATTCCATGAAGCAGAATTGTTTATGCCTAGAGAAATTATCGATTTGATTATATCTGGTTACTTCCGAAGCTATCATAACGGCACAAATACAATACTTAAATAATATCGGCTATCAAGATATATAGTTAATACAGCATTGTTCATGAAAGAGTACATGTTGGCTCATCATAATTTTATAAACTGTTATTGGTGTGTGAATACAAAATTCAGATAATCCCAGTTTTAACAAACTGAGTGGGTGCAAACACAAAAATCACAAATCGACATACTGTAAATTTTGTATTTACACCCACCCAGAAAATTTACAATGAACAATATCAAAGTTTCAATTTACTGGGAGAATGCAAAACCAAAATTAAACAACATGAGGTATTGTAATTTTTAATAAATTATTTATAGTTGTAGACTTGTCCAGCTAATTTAAGAAAGGAGTTTTACTGAATTTAATAGTTTAACGTGTAACCATGTATATTTACATTTTCCAGTGTCTTTGCCTGTGTTAACACTACGTATCGATTTTGTACTATAAAACCCATAACTTCAAGTGACGCCATATTGAGGCGCCAGCGGGGTTTGTTTATTTATAATTAAATATTTAATCGTACAATGGTTTAAATTATATTAATATAAGTAATGAGGAATCATTCTTTGAATATTATAAGGTAATAATTTCAGTCGGGGCGTGATCAAATCTATCATAAAGCCCTTTGCGCTTTATTGGATTTGATCACGCCCCGACAAAAATTATCACCTCATAATACTCAAAAAATGATTCCTTATTCCTTAAATACAAATATTCTGGAAAAAACATGTTTTAAATATAGATATCAGACAAAACAGCATTATAAGCTAAAAATTTATTGGATTATGAATAAAATAGTTATTACATATTAAAAGAAATAATACGCAAATTTAAAAAATGATGATCTTTTGCCCCCCCCCCCCCAAAAAAAAAAACCCATATAGACATGTAAATCTAGAGAATAAATATGTAGAAACTGATAATTTTAATTTTAAAAATGGACTCAAGTTATAAATATTGATTCGTTAATTTGTGCTTCTTTGCTGTTGAATTTTGAGCCGGTTTCATGATCAAAATTCCACGATGCGGGTCAATTTTCAACGGATTACGGTCTTTATTCAACACCTTTGGTCTCAATATTCAACGTTGAAAAAATACCCCCGGGTAAATTTTCAACCCTGGTCAAAAATCGGTGTCATTGTTACAGTATACTGCGGATTAGGCAAACAACTTTTCATAAACTCATTATCTTGCATGTTAAAACAAGGACTTCAGCAAGCTTACCCGTGGTCTCCACATTCACAGTGACCTTGGTCGTTACACACACCGTTCTGTCCGTCAGGACAAGTACACTGGTGTCCGTTATGGCAGTAGGCTCGTCTGGAATTACAATGTTTCAAGTACATGTAACATATAATTGAAACCACTCGGATAAAAATATGACATGTGACAGTCTATATTTTACGGTAAGTGCGAAAATACGAAAATTAGCTCACAATATATCAACAGCTTAATATATAATGATTTTCCGTTAAATGTTAAAACAATAAATCCATTGTTTATCATTTAGAGTGCATTTAGATTAAGCTGGAAGTAATGACCAGTTTATCGAATGCATTGATGTTTATGAAAGGTGTAATATTTTTTTTTTACAATACATTTTTTGGTTCTTGGCACATGATGACTTTGTATTTCTTACGGATGATGATCGTGGTCATGGTGACAAACACAGTGTCCATGGGGACAGTCGGCGACCTGTTTATCTGCGCATGTGCAGTCTGCAGCAGTGGTACACTGATCATGAGCTACCTGTCTACGACTATAAATTTAAATATATTTATGAGTTATAGAGAAGGCTATCAAGAGTAAAATATATAGTTAATTTTGTAACAGTAAACATAATGTTCGACAGAGGAATCTACCGATCCATATAAACGTAAATACAAAGTGTGCATGTTAATATACTATATTATATATATAATATAATATATTATATTAATGAAATTAAATAATAAAAAGATTTAATACCATATATAAGAATTCAATTACAATAGATTATAAAGATTTTTAGAGTACCTTTCAAATATTGTAACAGTAATCAGCACAATTGATCAAGTTACTAGTATTCAGAGACAACATGATTTTTCACATAAATGCGGTGGTGTATCTATCCACCGTCGGCTTGTAGAGAAGGTAGGTGGGGCAGAAACATAAATCAAAGGTAGATAAAAAAAACAACGTACTGGTGGCTGCAGTGACAAGCGTTGTTGATACAGTTTCCGTTATGGGGATCACAGTGGGCGGAGCAATCGGCGTTATTGTTACAGAAAACGGCACGTCTGGAAGGTCAAGTAAAACAATTACAGGTAAACACATAAACGTTTGAATGCTTACATGTGGTGGTATAAGAAGAAGGATATAAAACTACTCACGGGTGATGGGGCGGGTGGTGGTTACCCTCGTTGTTATGGTGACCGTCATGGTGACAGTGACACAGGCTGTTGTCACAGGAAGCAACCTCATGTGCACCAGTGCAGGTGCAGTCATCAGCAACGGTGCATGACGTGGTCTGACGAAGACGTCTGCAAATAAATCAGCGGTACAATTTATTTATCGTGTCTCTGTTTCTAATTGTAAACTATTTGTTTCAACTAGAATAAGTATACGCTCGATTTCACTTCAACAAAACTAATATTTATAGCACCTTTCATTTGGCATTATTTGTGTTCAACTTTGGCAAGGGATAAACTTAAAAGGAGCGATTTGGTGGACAAAGAATACTAAAAATTAAATTGTTATTTTGTGAACATCTATATAGGTTATATCGGTTGAAAGAATCCTTACGGGTGATGGCCGCTGTCATGGTGGCAAGTACAGTGTCCATGGTGACATTCTGGTACCTGGTTACTGGGGCACGAGCAGTCTTCAGTGCACTGGTCTAATTGTCTTCGTCTATGAAAAAATCAAATTACAGTACCTTTGCTGGTGTTTGCGAATCAAAACTTTGCAAAAATGTTTGAGCACATCTATGGTTTGCTAGGATATAGTTAAAGTCTTCCATTAATATAAAATCTTCGCCAGACCAAATTGTAGTCTTTTCAATTTTCTAACAAATTTTCACTGTCTACTCTAGACAAAGAACAAACTATTTTGTATTGTTTTCTAAATTTAGGTAACAACTTCAACAGTAACTAAACGAAACATTTATTATGCATTTTACAAATCAAAGTTCTGAAGTACTGACGGGAGTTGATTTTATCGATTGTTATTTATTTTAAAATCAACGATATGTTATTTTGCATGGCAAGTAAATTCCTGTAAGTATTTGAATTACGCACATTTTTATAATATTAATCCTACGGGAATTTTGTGAAAACCCACTATCAATCATGTTGTGTAATATTCAAAGAATTATTCCATCAAACTACGTATTAGTAATCGAAATAGTTATGAGAAATTGTATGGATCCAAGCGAAATTGAACTCTTGTCTCGTTCAACCAGACTCTCAGCTGTATCCGTTAATCTCCAACAAGCAAAAGAGACTCTATGCTTGTCGGAGATTTACGGAGACAGTCGAGCGTCTGGTTGAACGAGACTATATTGAACTCTGGCGTAGGAATACATAAAATGTGCAACTTCAAAATATATATAAATTGTTCGTACCATTTAAAATCTGCCTATTTACAAGGTATCTATAAATGAGTTTCCATGAAGAACAATGATCAAGATATCATTACATCGTATTTATTGATTAGAACTAAATGTTATAATAAATTCAGCGGTGTTGATTTGTGCTTAGGTCCAGACACTGTTTCACTTTCGGTTTGTCTGAGTAACTGCATAGGAGAGTTTATTAAAATCAACTCCCAAAAAGCACTTATTTATTAACATGTAATATAAAACGTACTTAGTAAAATATTTCTTTGAAATTATTTTCAGATTACAGTAGGCACCATAAATTGAGATGGCCAAATATAAAACAAATTTTTATCGAATGTTAATTCAGAGGCAAAGAAAAGTTCTGGATTTAGTATTGGTTCAGATTTGATTTGAATTGTATCCTAATGAAAGAAGAAGATTCTGCGCTGTTGTTTGGGTAGGCGAGATCGTAAACTCCTCACTCATTATGATAAGAGGCAGGCAATCTTACCCGTGGTCTCCACATTCACAGTGTCCTTGGTCGTTACACACGCCGTTCTGTCCGTCAGGACATACACATTGGTGTCCGTTGTGGCAGAGGGCTCGTCTGAAATCACCGTTAACAATTGATTTTGCGTATGTAAATAGAGAATTTAGAATGATTACTAGTTATGTATAATATTTTTGAAACAAAATGAAGCAAAATATAATGAAGGAAAAAGTCCTCAACCAATAATGTTATTTCAAAAAAATAACAAAACGAGAAATGTTTTTCTGTATCTAAAGGAAATCCGAAAAAAAATTGTGGTAAAAGTTTTGTTGCATTACGAATGATTTAGTTTTTATCAAAATAATCCATGCAATAAACTAGTTTTTTTTTTTTTTTAAATAATCTCATTTAAGCATTAATCATTATACTAAATCAAAGTACTGAAAGTACTGAAAAGCGCTAACCTAGCTTGGTTCAAAGAAAATTTACTGTGTGCAAGCGTAGGCGGAAATGAGCCTTATTGAAATTTTGGTTTATGTTTAATGAATATCAATTTAAAGTATCGAAGGCCAGATTTCTTTAAATATATGTTACTTTCTTAAGATGATGTGAATTACAAGCTGGACTTGTATATGGATACTTGCCTGAAAAAAGATATGTTAAAATCACAAATTATACCTTTTGAACAGTAATTTTTCACAGTTTTTGACATTTTCTTGCAAAGAATCGATTTTATTTTTCTATATTTTAGCTTCTGAATACGCACTATATTTTTTCATCACTGCGTAGCATCCCGTGCTGCTGTACGTAAGCCCCGCAAACCAATCGTATCTACTCGGCCATTTCCGTCACCCAGATAACTGGTTCCCTTTACCTCTAACCAGTTTAAATGATGTATATTTCTGCTCATAGAGGGCAGTTATTCCTTGCACCGGAAATAGAAGTCTAACGACAATAAAGCGCTGAGCTATGCTTAGCGCTTTAATAAAAAAATGATTTACAGGTACTCTGCTCAAAGAATGGGTAAGAGCCTTACATAATATACATATAAATATACGTGACAGTTGAATATGACCACATAGTGAAACCTTATGATTGTTTACATTCAACATTTCTAATACGATCGATCACAAAGATAATGGTTGTTGTTTTTGGGGGATGATGACCGTCCTCACAGTGTACATTGTATCAATCGACAAGATCTAACACCAAAATAACAACACTTATTTTGACGGCTATATATGCTTCACACTACAACTAGGGATGACTGCGGTTTATGTCGCTAGTATTCAAATATATAATATATTTGTATATCATACAGCTTAACGTAAGTAGATAAAGTCAGCATCTACTTCTGGATTTGGGTTGTAAGTTATATCTTGGATACATCTTGTCTATTTTCAAAGCCCAAGTTTTGAAACATAAACAGCAATACGCCGTAACAGATGCAGTGGGTTTATCTTGATGCCGATTTCGGAATTCGGGAAATATTTTCTATATGCATATTCTCGGCTCGCAATAATTTTTCAGCTTATCTTTTTTTATATATCGTAATTAATTTATCGTCACATAATTTATTGCAATATCATAGTTATTATAGACCACTCATTGTCACTGTTATTGAGCAACAATGAGGTTGTTTTTTTCATAGACCGTTTGAAAGCGTAGCTCTGAACTGACGAATAAAGTGTCATTAAACCTTAAGTGATCTACAGACCGGCATTTATCATAATAGAGAGGTTATCAAATTTGCGTTCAGTATTATAATCTGTTGCATAAAAATTCCTATAATCTCTCATTGTTCTGTACAGTGTAAATATATCTGCACGTCGATGAAATTACTATAATTAATGTTTATATCTCTTTTCAAGCGTTTTGTTTATCTGTTTTGAAAGATCATTTGATCATAAATCTTACCTCTCAGTAGCCGCAGCAAGCCCTTCAAAGAAAGGGACATCTAAGTGTTAGGTAGTATTCATGCATGAAAGGTCTGTATATTTGTAATGTAATCTTACCTATTTATCCTCTACATGTATATACAATCGTACAGTTTATTAGTCAAAACTAATTTTTCAATCAATTAAAATTTCTATAAAAATGTGCATTTTTTTTTTGCATTCTGCTATTCAAACTTTGACAAAATTTTAAATTTCATTACAGAGATATTTGATTTCGAGAAAAACGCCTAAAAACGTTTTTTTTTTCTTCAAGAGTCTTACAGGCAAGTATATAAACTATATTTAAAAATCATTTGACTGATTTGACAACATATGTTATGTTATATTGTGAAACTCATTTCTCTATCAGTCACATATTTATCCATAATAGAGAATATATAAGATGGATATACATTAAATAACCTATCAACAGTTAACAAAAATCCAAAAAGAATATCAAAAGAATGACGGCTAGTTGAAGCTTATAATCCAACATAAGTCAAGGCGGGTGGGTTTGATTAATAAATCCTAACCTGTAACAGCGATCACAGCCAAGAACTGATAAATCCTCATGACTATTGAATACAACTCACTAGGGTTCTTTCAATTTTAAATTACGTGTGCTCGGTATAAATACTCAGAATGCGATCTCAAGATCTGATAAGAACAACGTCATTTGTCACATGACATAAAAACTATCTGAGACTCAAGGTCCAACCAATAATATAAGTTTAAACGGCTGTGACATAATTATTTAGACTGAGAGCAGTACTTCTAATCTGTTTCATGTAATTCGTCAGATACCTGTGTTTTTATCGAAGAGTACGCGTGCTTAATAAATATATGAGAAACATAATAATATGTAACAACATTAGCATTTCATATATGGCCAATACATGTCTGCTAGATTTTGTTATTTCGTTAAATCACATACATTCACTTGTAAGATGTAACAATTGGATGTTCACAATAAGTCAATAACTTTTAATTGCGATATTTATATACTAATTTTGATAATTCGAATTGAGTCCTCTTTTATACTTTCTAAAGGTTATTAATTTTGTTAATATATTTATAATATAAAGTTACATGTACAATTCATATTGTTTTCAATAGAGAGATACATTGATATGATATATGATACAGGTTTACCTTTTTTATTAATGCTGTACATAGTATGTAATTTCAATCTGACATCTATTTATAAAGAGTAAATATTTAGAAGACCATATATCAGTAATTCACTGAAAAAACCGTGTATTGTTTTATTGTGTGTTTTCTTGTATAATGTTAACAGTGGGTATAATGTTAATGCAGTGTATTTTTTTTCAAGATGATATTTTAATATCTTGAGGACGTTGGATCCTTCGATCAAAAGTCTTGAAGTTTTTTCTAAAGTATTTTTTAAACATCTACACACATAGCTAAACCAAAATTAAAAACAAAAAGTTTGGGTCTATATGTTCCTTTTGGTGCTACGATGTATTTAATATGAGCTTTCTGCACTGAAAGTGCAAATTGCACATAATATATGTATATCTAAATCGCTTTTCCCTCTATAATTTTTTATCGAAAAGAACCATGGTATCAAATATAAATTTACATTATAATAAAATTAAAATTATCATTAAAAAAGTTTGCTATTTCTTCACCTAATTGATATTTCGATCTTTTTGCACAAAAAAAACACCATTTTTATTCATTAATGATTCAATCTGAAATAAAATTATTTAAAAGTCTTAAACTTTTTCTCAAATTATGACAGACTTGTCCAAAGAAACTTGCAAATTCAGAAAATGAAACCAAAAGGATGGGTCTATGATGTAAATTTTGAGATATGTCATTAAAAAGCTAATTTTAGGGGGAAATTGGATTTCATTTTTTCTTGAATTTTATGAAATGTCAGTTAAATATGGCAATATATGTCGAGAGAAATATTGAAATATTGTTAAAATATGTTTTTAGAAACAACATGAAGATATCCCAATGCATAAGCTATCTGAAAATTTGGTCTGCACTGAAAGTAAGAAAGTTGAATTACGGTACTCTTGATCAACTGAGCTATGAAAAATGTTTATTTTCTTCTTAAAAACCTTCCGCCACAAAATAGAGTCCCTTACTAAACTGTGTAAATGTGTAATTTTTCCTTAAATATTCCATTCAATATAGTTCATTTGGCATTGTAAAAAAAGAATTTACGCGAAGAATTCATAAATGACACATAAATTACCCGACTAGAGGTGACCCAAAATGGCTACCCAAAATCATACGAACGAACCTATTTTAAACAGGTGGATTCAAATACCTAGTTTATACCAATTCAAAATACAAATTACAATTTTCAGAAGTCGGACGTTAATCCTTTATCACTTACAGTGTATCCCTCAAAAGAAAGGATTACAATTCTTATATTTAATTTCTTCGTTTATTTCCCCTTATGTTACATTTCAGCGTAACGTAATGTAATAGAGCGATAACTATGTACATTTAAGTCATGAATTCAAAACATGCTTGGGCTTTTATGATTTTTAATTTTCAAAAAAACTTTTGCAATATATTTTTGGTCAAATATTGTAAAATTGTAAAATTCTACATTGGTAATTTTTTTTTATCATAATGTACTTTTATCGACATTAAGATCAATAGAGAGCTTAATATCATCTCTCCAACGCCGTACATGTCTGGACAAATTCACAATTCGTTGTATGCGTATTCTTCTATTTACGACAATTCAGAACAAACAAAATCGTGTTTGCAGAACAAAAAAGATTTTGTAATGTTTCAGAAACTTCAATTCCTGTACATGTACGGAACACGATTGCTCCTGCATATTTGAATTTTCTTTGCCTGTATTAATCTATGCATCTGTCAGATTGCTGTTGACTTTAATAAAATCATTGTATGAAGATAGCGACATTTCTGGGGGGGGGGGGGGGGGGAATGATCTGCGTAAGCAGGTTATACGATTTTTGCTGCCATTATTGATGAGTAATAAATCTCATTTTCTTAAATACACAAAAAAATGATAATATGAATTAAATATGTCAGAAGAATGTTTTATTATATATCCAAGTGTTAAATACAAAAACAGGATAACAATGTATTAAAATGGGGTGTGAAAAGGCTATCTGTAAAAAAAAAACAAATAAGTAATTGCTTTGGTTTATAAAGAATCGTTCTTATTCATGGTTTATAATATTTTGCAGAACAGAATAAATTTAATTCGTCACCTGTTCAAGGGTGATGGCCGCCGTCATGGTGACAAGCACAGTGTCCATGGTGACAGTCAGCTACCTGGTTATCTGCGCATGTGCAATCAGCAGCAGTGGTACACTGAGCGGCCTGTCTACGACTATAAATACCATTAAATACATTTATGTTTATTTCATCATTAACCAAATGCCTCCTAAGAATCTGTCTTTACTATGATGCATGTTTTTAATTAATAATAAGTCCAAGGTATCAGTATACTAGTAATTTTGATACGTGTCATGTTAATCAAACTTTGGACGGTAAGTATAGATCATTGATTTCCTAATTTGTTTAAACATTTGGAAAAAAGAAATACATAAAAACTATCTAGTTCAGAACGTTCAAAAATACATTTTGAACATTTTAATCTGTTGGTCGGGAGAAAGAAAGCAATTATTGAAGATTGTCTTAAACAAAAAAATGTCAGAATCTGATTTCATTTTGTTAGAGACAATCTTCTAAAATTACAATAAAACAGATTGGAGAGACCAAACAATATTTGGAAGGTGGTCTAAATCAAAGGTAGATAAAAAGTACGCACTGGTGGCTGCAGTGACAAGCGTTGTTGATACAGTTTCCGTTATGGGGATCACAGTGGGCTGAGCAATCGGCGTTATTGTTACAGAAAACGGCACGTCTGGAAGGTCAAGTAAAACAATTACAGGTAAACACATCAATGTTTGAATGCTTACATGTGATGGTATAAGAAGGATATAAAACTACTCACGGGTGATGGGGCGGGTTATGGTTTCCGGTGTTGTGATGGTTACCATCGTGATGACAATGACACATGTTGTTGTCACAGGAAGCAATCTCATGTGCACCACAGGTACAGTTATCAGCGACGGTGCATGACGTGGTCTGACGAACACGTCTGTAAAAGAAACCAATGCTATCATTCATTTTCCAAAAGCCGTTGTCTTTGTTGTTGCAGATCTGTGGCTCACTCGTAGGAAAAAAATGGAAATTAGAAAAAGTAATAGAGAAACATTGCAATTTACAATAAGCATTAAATATCCACTTTTTTGATAGGTGGCCTTTAGGTCACTTGTCGTCCATCTACTTTTTTAAGACCAGTGAGCTACAGTTCTTAAGCTTATGTCTGTGCATTTATTGATTTTCCATGAAATTAGTTTGATTGTCACATTTTTTCTTCATGCAATTCAAATTTATTTCTCGAAAAAATATCTAAGGCATTCATAAAACATTGTTATTTGCATTGATTTCAGTTGTGACAAGGGGTAATCAGAAGTTACTGTGAAGATTATGAGGAATCCTTACGGGTGATGGCCGCTGTCATGATGACAAGTGCAGTGTCCATGGTGACATTCTGCTACCTGGTTACTGGCGCATGAGCAGTCAGCAGCGGTCGTACACTGGTCTAACTGTCTTCGTCTATAAAAGAGAATGTTTGTATATATGCTGGTATGGTTCAAAACGGCAGAGGAATTGTAACGGTTTAATATGTTATCTCCATTAGAGCATTCTTCATTAATTAATTGTTCACACATTATCTACACTTAGGCTATAAATCTTATCAGTATCTTAGTCGCCCCTCTAATCTCACCCCCTGCTGACTCCACACTGACCATTAATTATATAATTATACAGTGTATTGACTCCTGATAGTCAGGATCCTAAAATGTGCTCCTGATCGTCAGGAGCGGATCTTGGGTATATATAGCGCGACAATAGCTAGTATAGAGAACTTAACTTACTTACGGTATCAGAACTTACTGAGAAGATAGTAGAACTGACTTAGACGCAGAACTTACTTAGCACTTGGATCATTAATTTCGCCTATGTTTGGATTCATGTGTATATGTGATTGTGTTTACTTGGATTTTATACTGTGGATTATTTGTTCGGAATGTTTATATTTGTGATGTGTAATAAACTGTCGACTAGAAATCTTCGTCTATTTTCAAAATATGAGGAACTAAGATCATAAAAACGGAAATCATGAAATGTGTTGTAAGACCGCTCGGTGCGGCGCTACAGAATATCAAATTTCTCTTGGCTTGACCAAATCGTATTCTTTCAATCGTAATAAGGTTAAGCAATATAACTTTTATTTCATTGATCAGAAAAGAGCGCCATTGGATAAAAAAGGAATAGAGTTGTTTTAAAATAAATTATGAAAAGTTTTAATGACTTAGATATGGTCAATTTATAAATATTTATAGATGGTGAATTAAAAAATATTTTTGGAGGTTTGAATTTTCATTCCAACATATCGAATAAAATTTCTGTAAAAATTTGTTTACAATTTAATTCAAAATTAATTATATTTTATCTTTATGTATTACAAGATATAATTTATATTACAAATGAAGACTGGGTTTCTTACGGGTGATGGCCGCCGTCATGGTGACAAGCACAGTGTCCATGGTGACAGTCAGCGACCTGGTTATCTGCGCATGTGCAGTCAGCAGCAGTGGTGCACTGAGCTGCCTGTCTACGGCTAAAAATTATATTTAAAAAGATTACGTATTCTTTGAAATCAAAAATAGATGTAAAATATCTAAGCATCAAGTTTTTAATATCATTTTACCTGAAATTTATCATTTGGTAAAGAACCATATTTTAGCGCTTACATTAAAAATATTTCCCAATATCTTTATCCAGAGTTCTGGTTCTTAAAGAGAGCAATATTGTCCAATATTTACCACGGCCTTTCAGTCTTTTTACATGTTTATATATCTTTTTTTCTTCAATTCAATAAGTAGTTTTATTAATCATCAATTATTCTTTTAAATGTGTCCTTTAGTTGTATTCATGCATCTTCTAAAAATACAATTGTACAAACCTACCCAACATGGTCTCCACACTCACAGTGACCTTGATTGTTACACACACCGTTCTGTCCGCCAGGACAAGTACACTGGTGTCCGTTGTGGCAGAGAGCTCGTCTGAAATTTAATATTCATTGTTTAGTCAACTGCCTTAAGCAAAAAGAAATTAAACACAATATCGACAACGTTGAAATCTATGAAAGTGGCATAATGTTGACAAGATATGATTTTTTTGTCAACACATGAAGAACAAGGGTTTCTTACGGGTGATGGCCGCCGTCATGGTGACAAGCACAGTGTCCATGGTGACAGTCAGCTACCTGGTTATCTGCGCATGTGCAATCAGCAGCAGTGGTGCACTGAGCGGCCTGTCTACGACTATAAAGGCCATTAAAAAAACATGTTTATTTTATTATTAACCAAATGTCTCCTAAGAATCTGTCTTTACTGCGGTACATGTGCATGTATTGATATTGATTAGTCCAAGGTATCAGTACACCAATAATTTTTATGCGTAAATTACTCATAATTTAGTATTTAGTCGATCATTATTTTTAACTTAATTATTCTTCCATACACTACAATGTCATTTGTTCTTTGTTCCCGTGTGTTTGACTGGTATTGATGTATAATGATGTGATTATTTATTTTAAAGTGAAGCCCTCAGATATGATAGTAACAAAAACATATCTCTATTGGAAAATGACCAAATTTTTTTTTATGGGTTGATATGGTCCGTGCGCAAATGAAACACTTTATATAAAGTGTTTTCCAGAATAATTAATAGATATTACTCGTTTGCCATCAGATTGTGTTAAACTCTAACTAGTCACCGAGTTTTGTCTAGATAAGTATTTTATATTATTTTTAAGGAGAATTTGATTAGGGATGATTAATGCAATCAATTGTTGTATCCTAAATTAAATGTCAATCAAATTATTAAAATCACATGAGTAAAATATAAGTTTTTACTGTCACCTTCCTGCAGTCAATATACACCTTTAATATTTTGAAAAATGAAAAAATCCAATTTCAGTTCTATGCCCTATCCAAAGTCGATGTTCAAACTTTGGGCGTTAAGAATTCATCAATTTTCCAATTTGTTTAAACATTTTGAAAAAAGACATACATAAAAACTATCTAGTTCAGACCGTTCATAAATATATCTTGAACATTTTAATCTGTTGGTCGGGAGAGGGAAAGCAAATTTTGAAGATTGTCTTGAACAAAAACTGACTTCACTTTGATAATGAAAATCTTCTAAAATTACAATAAAAACAGATTGGAGAGACCAAACAATATTTGGAAGGTGGTCTAAATCAAAGGTAAATAAAAAGTACGTACTGGTGGCTGCAGTGACAAGCGTTGTTGATACAGTTTCCGTTATGGGGATCACAGTGGGCTGAGCAATCGGCGTTATTGTTACAGAAAATGGCACGTCTGGAAGGTCAAGTAAAACAATTACAGGTAAACACATCAATGTTTGAGTGCTTACATGTGGTGGTATAAGAAGAAGGATGTTGAATTAAGAAATATTTTTGAAGGTTTGAATTTGCATTCCGACATAAGGCTAACTATTGAATAAAATTTCTGTCATATTTTGTTTACAATTTCATTCAATATTAATTATAATTTATCTTTATGTATTAAAAGATATGATCTTTATTACAAATGAAGACTGGGTTTCTTACGGGTGATGGCCGCCGTCATGGTGACAAGCACAGTGTCCATGGTGACAGTCAGCGACCTGGTTGTCTGCGCATGTGCAATCAGCAGCAGTAGTGCACTGAGCTGCCTGTCTACGGCTAAGAATTATATTTTAAAAAATTACGTAATCTTTGAAATTAAAAATTGATGTAAAATATTTAGCATCAAGTGTTTAATATTTTTTACCTATAACTTATTATTTGATAAAGAAAAACCATATTTATAAATATTTATAGATGTTGAATTAAGAAATATTTTTGTAGGTTTGAATTTGCATTCCGACATAAGGCTAAGTATCGAATAAAATTTCTGTCAGATTTTGTTTACAATTTCATTCAATATTATTTATGATTTATCTTTATGTATTACAAGATATGATCTTTATTATAAATGAAGACTGGGTTTCTTACGGGTGATGGCCGCCGTCATGGTGACAAGCACAATGTCCATGGTGACAGTCAGCGACTTGGTTGTCTGCGCATGTGCAGTCAGCAGCAGTGGTGCACTGAGCTGCCTGTCTACGGCTAAGAATTATATTTTAAAAAATTACGTAATCTTTGAAATTAAAAATTGATGTAAAATATTTAGCATCAAGTGTTTAATATTTTTTACCTATAACTTATTATTTGATAAAGAAAAACCATATTTATAAATATTTATAGATGTTGAATTAAGAAAAAATTTTGGGGGTTTGAATTTGCATTCCGACATAAGGCTAAGTATCGAATAAAATTTCTGTCAGATTTTGTTTACAATTTCATTCAATATTTATGATTTATCTTTATGTATTACAAGATATGATCTTTATTATAAATGAAAACTGGGTTTCTTACGGGTGATGGCCGCCGTCATGGTGACAAGCACAATGTCCATGGTGACAGTCAGCGACCTGGTTGTCTGCGCATGTGCAGTCAGCAGCAGTGGTGCACTGAGCTGCCTGTCTACGGCTAAGAATTATTTTTAAAAAAATTTCGTAATCTTTGAAATTAAAAATTGATGTAAAAAATCTAAGCATCAAGTGTTTAATATTTTTTTTACCAATAACATATTATTTGATAAAGAAAACCATATTTTAGCGCTTACATTAAAATATTTCCAAATATCTTTATCCAGAGTTCTCGTTCTTAAAGAGAGCAATATTGTCCAATATTTACTACGACCTTCCAGTCCTTTTTCATGTTAATACATCTTTTTTTCTTCAAATTGATATGTAGTTTTATTAATTATCAAATGTTCTTAGAAGTGTGTCCTTTAGTTGTGTTCATGTATCTTCTAAAAATACAATTATACAAACCTACCCAACATGGTCTCCACATTCACAGTGACCTTGGTCGTTACACACGCCGTTCTGTCCACCAGGACATATACATTGGTGTCCGTTGTGGCAGAGGGCTCGTCTGAAATTTATTATTCATTGTTTAGTCAACTGCCTAAGCAAAATGAAAAGAACAAAATATCGACAACGTTGAAATCAATGAAAGTGGCATAATGTTTACAAAATATGATCTTTTTTTCAACACATGAAGAACATGGGTTTCTTACGGGTGATGGCCGCCGTCATGGTGACAAGCACAGTGTCCATGGTGACAGTCAGCTACCTGGTTATCTGCGCATGTGCAGTCAGCAGCAGTGGTACACTGAGCGGCCTGTCTACGGCTAAAATTATTAAGAAAATATCACTGAGATCAAAATGTTTTTTGTAATATACACTTCTTTAAGGTGTCTGGATGGTTGAATAATATTTGCCTGAAAGTTATCAATCTTGGTTTTTTGGGGGTTTTTTGTTACCTATAAACTACTGAATTATTTAGTAAAAAAATCATATACTTATGCCTTTAAGTTTGAATATTTAAGAGAGGCAATCAATATAATACAGTATTTCTCATAACATTCCAAACCATTTCAAGTGTTTATATACTAGGGTTGTTTGAAAAGAGTGCGGACAAAGTAATTCACGGAAAAATTACTGTGTACTTTGTAGGATGACGTATGTTTTATTAAAAAACTATCAATTGAAAATAAGTATGCAAATAATCATATAATTTTAATGATTTTTTAAAATACATAACAATTTTAACTTTGCCTGAGTTAGATTTACGGAGCATCATTTCATATTTCCTTTAGGTCGGTTGACGTTTAATAACTGAAAGGCAAACTCTTTTCAACGTAAACACCTTTCAGTTCAACACACTTTTTATGTCATTTA
This sequence comes from Magallana gigas, assembly GCF_963853765.1. Lineage (NCBI taxonomy): Eukaryota > Metazoa > Mollusca > Bivalvia > Ostreida > Ostreidae > Magallana > Magallana gigas. Next base: position 55,638,997 of record NC_088857.1, on the reverse strand, counting down.
ATAGATTTATAGAATGCACTGTCAAAACATTTTTTGTCATTTTTTTTGTATAATGCTTTTTGTGGCATATCGTAGATCATTTAGGACCAAAAATTTTGTTCACGCAGTTTTGAATTAAGATAAGGGTCCAGGTTTAAAATCCGGGTGAAATGGGTGTTGGGGGTGCTCAAAATATCAGTACTTCCATCTTTAAACCTCTTATTACAATTATAATCATTTGTTTTCTAAAAATAAACACATGTAGACCATTTCTAGTAACATTTAAGAACATTTCGGTCTTTATCGGAGATTTTCATGCTTGCACACAAAATTTAATGACGGCCCAGTGCCCCAAGCTGTTCACTGACTTTTACTTTTGTGACTCAAATTTCAAGTGTTAGTCGTCCATATTCGGCAATAAAATGGTCGAAAATTCTTAAGTTTAGTTACAACTTTCACAATCTGACCTTTACGAGTTTTTGAGACGTCTTATGGAGTATCTTGCATTTTCATGCGCTTAAGAGGTATATTTTGGAGTCAGAAAAATGCGTACAAAATATAGAAGAATAAAAAACAACCGTGAGGCATATCTTCTCATGATAATTTAAAAGTTGTATATAGTTATGGTGCATTTAACTAAACAAATCTTTACACATTTAGAAAATACGTTAAGTTTAAATAAGAAAAGTTTCGCTGGAATCATGCGTAAAGTCCACTCAAAATTAAACTTGTCCGCGTACTTTTCTAACAACCCTCGTATCAATGATTTTTTACTTCAAAATAATGAATATTCTTCAAAAATTGACTTTTGTTTGTTTTCATTCATCTGCTTTATAAAATGAATCTTGTAATAGTACTTATTAACAATTGCAATATTTTTTATAAAAGATTATGAATATGAGTTAATTTGTGAACTTTAAGATATTATCAGAATAAAATGTCTCCATGTCTGTTAAAAATGCTTTATAAATTGATCCAGGTTTGATACGCAATGTAACAAAATTATTTTCCTACAAATGATCTTTATCAAAAAGATATATGAAAAAAAGGATGTACAAGCACACATGTACTTAGTTTGGTATAAACTGCTCTCATAAATATGCATCATAGAAACTTTCTGTAAGACTGAATGTTCAATTAAATAAAAGATTTTGCTATTGTGGTATCGTTTCAAAAGCAGATTGAGAAATACGTCATAGCTGAAGAAGGTGTTGGAAGGAATTTTAAAAAAAATCAAAGTTTCAATTGCGAAAAAAAATAATATACATAAACTATTATTTTTGTAAAATCACCAAAACGTAACAGAAACAATGACTTGGGACAGACTAGACAAATATAGTTGTTGTCAAAGTCAAAGCTGCTTAGGTTGGAAAATGATCCATGCATTGACTCCTGATAGGTTAATTTTACTGAAAAGTCTACAAGCTTACCCGTGGCTTCCACACTCACAGTGACCTTGGTCGTTACACACACCGTTCTGACCGTCAGGACATACACATTGATGTCCGTTATGGCAGAGGGCTCGTCTGAAAGTATTAAGTATAAAGAATTATCACACAGATGAAATAATTCAAAGATAAGGGGATTAATTACACATTAGTTTTAATGTAATCCGTGGAAGAAAAACAAAAAAACTGGTTATTTACCGTGATATTAATTAATCAAATGATAAAAATAACAGCCCTAATATTTTTATTAAAATATATACATTCTTTTTAAAGTATGTTAAGTTTTCTCTTTAAGAACTTTTAAGCAGACTCATAGATCAAGAGTTTTAATAAAACTGCATCCGATCAATTGGAAAAACCATAAGTTTTAAACTTAATTCAGGCTAATTAAATAGCAAGAACTGTTCAAATAATTTAGCACAGCAAGAACTGTTAGAGTACTTTTGCTTAAGCCTCTTTCACAATTGGCGCACGAGCACTTTACAATCTTTGCAATCGGATTTTTTTTAGATTCGCACGAGCTCTCTTATACGTTGCAGAAGGTCTCGCATTCGTTGCATGCGTTTTATACTCGCATCAAGTCTCTTAAAAAAGTGGACATGCACACTATTCAGACGCGACCGACTGCGATCCAAATCATCGCAGTGCAACGCACGAACAATATAGTACGAACGTTTTACAACGTTTTGTGTACTCGCATGAGTGATGCACGATTTTTAAAGGTCGTAAGATGAATCGCTGCTCTAAATGCGTGTGTTTTGCGACCATGAGACTGTTGCTCAACATGTCTAATGAAATCTTGCAATGTTTTACTATCATTGCACGACTTATCAGCTTCAATATGCCACTAGTATACATTCCCTGTATAAGCATCTCTGTTTCTGACCACAATTGACAATAAACATTAATTGCATGATGGTGAGGGAAATATGAAGATTTATTACTCCAAGAAAAATCATATTTACCGAAGGCTTCGCCTTATGAACATTAAAGCAATAATCGTTTCATTATATCGAACAACATATGATTAAACAAAATACGTTGATATATAAAAATTGTTTGACTTTTCAATAGCAATAACGTCGTGATTGTTTGATTTCCTATGTTACTGTCTCACTTTTCTTTCATAATTTTGAATCATAGATAGTTAAGTTGGTTTTATGATATAAAGAGAATCATAATGAATAATATATCTTTGATTTAATCATGTTTGTCGACATTGTATGCTCATATCGGCTTTTTCATTATGAAATCGCCTTGTCACGTAACTTTCTAGACCAATCACATATATTAGAATAATCATATTGAGGTATTATAATAAATACTGCTGCGTCTCTGTTTCTTTTGCATGGGCGACATGTTCTCTCGCTTTTAAGCATGTCTACTGAAGAGCGTCGGAAATAGGCGGTATATTCCCCCTTTGACTCGCACGAGCATTCGTACCATGGAACGCATGATCGCACGTCCAATCGCATTGGCGCACGTTCAATCGTCCGATCAACTGGTCTCTCGCACAGTTGCTTTTATTGTACAACAGTCGCATATAGACGCAAGATATATCGCAAGATTTAATGCGTTTACATCGCACAACGCTCGCTTAGATAGTGCGCATTTCGTACGAATACTTATTCAAATGCTATTATTTCGGAAACAGTTTACGATTCATATCTAATTTTTTCGGTCGCACGAATATTTTGTCGCTTCTGATCGTGCGCCAAATGTGAAAGGGGCTTTTAGAAGCAAGTACATGGATACATATATTTTTACGGATTTTATACAGTTTAAAATTATGCTGCAGATCCCTTTGTTACTTTATTTCTAAAAAACCAATGGGGCAATTTGCAGTTATTCTGTGGAACACTTTGGCACATTAAACATGCAGGTACTTAAAATGGAATTAAATTTTAATTTTTTGTAGAAACCTAAATAAATAATATTGTTTTTAAAAATCCTTACGGGTGATGGCCGCTGTCATGGTGACAAGTGCAGTGTCCATGGTGACATTCTGCTACCTGGTTACTGGCGCATGAGCAGTCAGCAGCGGTTGTACACTGGTCTAATTGTCTTCGTCTATGAAAAAATTAGGTGTATTTGCTTGTGTTTGCAAATGAGAACTTTGCAAAAAGGCAGTAGCACATCTATGTTTTGCTATGATATCTTTTAAGTTTTGAATCATTGCCATTTCAATCTTTGGCCGGTCAAATCAATATCATTGTTACTGTACAATGCTATTTACTACCAGTTTTTATCCTGTTTTTGATTTCTTTAAAATCTAATTAGTTTTTGAGAAAAGATAAGGCCTTAAACCTTTTGTATTGTTTTCATATATAGCAATACTTTACAAAATAAGGTTTCTGCAAGTTTCAATATTAAGATAGAAAAATTAGGGAAACATTTATAGTAATTGTAAAGTCGTTCTATAAGCTGAAGTTATTTAAAAAAAACAATGAGCATCTTAATATGAAAGCTTTTTTTGTATAACAGAGCTAGAAGTGAGGATGCTTTTAAAACGTTTTTCAAATACCAAAATGAGCGGTATTAATTGAAATCTTTTCAGGCCTTTTTATTTATTTAAGCAATGTACTGATTGCTACCCGTTTTATATGAATTTGAAATGGATAGGGACAGTTTCCGCTTAAATAAACCGCGAAATCGGTTGTTAAAATTAACGCATTTTTCATAAACCGCTTATTTTCTCTTTATTTTACAACTACTGCATACAAATGGAATGCAAGTATCTTACGGGTGATGGCCACCGTCATGGTGACAGGCACAGTGTCCATGGTGACAGTCAGCTACCTGGTTATCTGCGCATGTGCAGTCAGCAGCAGTGGTACACTGAGCTGCCTGTCTACGGCTACAAATTATAAAATCAAATATACATTCCTTGAAATCAAAGTAGATGTAATTTGAAATACACGCTTCATTAAGGTTACTGGGTGGTTGAATGATATGCACGATCAAATTTTCCGTTACCTATAATTTATTATCTTTCAAAGAAAAAAAACCATAACCTAGCGTTTACATTTGAATATTTCCCAATATCTTTGGAGAGCAATATAGTCCAATATTTACCAAGACCTTTCAGCTTTCTTAAATGTTTACATATCTTTTATTTCTTCTTTAAATTGATGAATACATTTTATAATTATCAAATGTTCTTATAAGTGTCCTTTAGTTGTCTTCATGCATCTTCTAAAAATACAATTGTACAAATTTACCCGTGGCTTCCACACTCACAGTGACCTTGTTCGTTACACACGCCGTTCTGACCGTCAGGACAGGTACACTGATGTCCGTTATGGCAAAGGGCTCGTCTGAAATTTAATAATCATTGTTTAGTCATTTCAACCCTTAAGCAGAGAGAAATAAACAATTTATCATCAACAACGTTAATAGATATGAAAGATGAAGGTGGCATAATGTTTACAAAATATGATCATTTTTTTCAACACATGAAGACTGGGTTTACAATTTAATTCAAAATTAATTATATTATATCTTTATGTATAACAAGAAATAATCTTTATTACAAATGAAGACTGGGTTTCTTACGGGTGATGGCCGCCGTCATGGTGACAAGCACAGTGTCCATGGTGACAGTCAGCGACCTGGTTATCTGCGCATGTGCAGTCAGCAGCAGTGGTACACTGAGCTGCCTGTCTACGTCTGTAAAATTTTCCAATTTTAAAAGAATGATAACGATGTTTTCAATTTGTAGATACCAGTGAATATTAAAATATTCCTTTTAATATCGAAAAAGAAAAAATATAATACTCTATTGTATAAGTCGCTATATTTTTGAGAAAGCAATTTCCAATACTTTTAATTAAGATTTGTTTCTTTAATAAACTGTTTTAATTTCACAATTTTTTTTCAAAACCCTCTTTTGTTCAAGGAATTTAAATACTCTTGTTTTATAAACTCATCGTCTTGCATGTAATAAAGGAAAAGTCTACACACATACCCGTGGTCTCCACACTCACAGTGTCCTTGGTCGTTACACACGCCGTTTTGACCGTCAGGACAAGTACATTGGTGTCCGTTATGGCAAAGGGCTCGTCTGAAAGTATCGAGTATTAAGAATTAACAAAGATTAGAAAATTGAAAGAGGAAGTGATTAATTAAAGATTTGTTTTAATGTACTCCGCGAAGGTAAAAAATAAACGGGTCATTATGCGTGATATATCAATCAAAGAATAAAAGTAAAAGCACTTATGTTTGTGTAAAATATATACATTCTTTTATAGTATGTTAAATAAGTTTTATCTTAAAAAACTTTTAAGTAGGCGTATGGATCAAGAGTTTTGATAAATCTGCATCCGATAATTTGGAAATATTATAAGTTCAAATCTTAATTCACGCTCGTGTTAACAAATTAGCAAGAACTGTTAAAATAATTTACTAAGCAAGAACTGTTAAAATAATCTCGTTTAGAAAGAAATGTTCGAATAATTTTGCTTGGGAAGCAAGTGCATGAAGTGAATTAATGATCATTAGGTGATGTTGGAGTGCATTCTAAACTCTTATGATCTTGTTGCATATTACAGATCTTGACTAAGTAATGGCACGTTATTTTTTCTATTAAAATTTTGAAATACATTTCATTTTACAAAGCAAAAGTCGTGAAAGTAAATACAATGCCACCGGGCTTAATATGGTCTATACAGCGGTTAGTACGATATGGTTTAAACACTTCCTCCCGAAAAAAACAACAAAACTTTGAGCACAATTTATCAGCTGAGCTTTTTCTATCCTTAGGTAATTTAAAAGATGATTGATTTTTAAATATAATTTTTTTTTAAAGAAAACAAGCTTAATATTGTAGACGTTAAAAAAGAAGTGATATCAATTGTTTATTAGAACAGCAAAAATTCAACAATATATCGACTTCTTTATACTGTGGTTTCATCAATATTCGTTGAATACCAATTTTCGTGGATTTCGTTTTTAAGTTTATCCACGAATTTAAATATTCATTGAATTACAATTTCTACTAACATTTTGTATTGATAGGATCATTTGCCACGAATTTAGGTATTCTTGAAACTGTGATTTTCACTTTATCCACGAAAATTGATACCCACGAAAATTAATGAAACCACAGTATTATATGAAAATGCGAATGTCAGATTGGTTTTACGACAAAGTATATTGTATTTATACATAAAAGCAGTGATTTCCTTACGGGTGATGGCCGCCGTCATGGTGACAAGCACAGTGTCCATGGTGGCAGTCAGCTACCTGGTTATCTGCGCATGTGCAGTCAGCAGCAGTGGTACATGTAGCTGCCTGCCTCCTTCAACCATTAGAATATAAATTCTTCATTAAAAATTATTGATAAGATTAGAGTTTGCAAACATTTAATTTCACTAAATCACCTATAGACTTTGAAAATTTAGCGAACCAGCCCTTGTCAAATTTGTTGTTATAACCACTATGGTCTTGATACAATTTGTTCGCAAACAGTAGTCGTCGTCAACTTGTTTATCTTCAGTAAATCGCAAAATAATGTCGCCGCAAATAAAAGTTGGTTTACACTTTGCATCTTTATTACACTTGCAAAAAAAGACTTGCGATCTTGGAGCTGCAGCCTGTCTGGCATTACATATTAATGCTTTTGAATACCAATATAGCATACAAGTTGTAATTTGTACAATTACACTTTATTTATGAACAATTGCTTCATGCATAAACATTAGTCACGTAATTTTTCCATATTTCTGATTAAAATCAGAAAATTATATGTACCCGGTAATATTAAATTTGTAATAAAAAGTGTGGCGGGATTTTTGTTTGTTTTTGATTTTAATTTATCTTTTTTTTGTGTGGTTTGTCATCTTTTATGTTTATTTCGTTTTTTAAAAATATTATTGCTAGGTTGGGAGGCCCAATATAAAGTTTTTCCAGCATAGTTTTAAGAAAGTCTAGAATTCCGTTTTAACGTACATGTAACTACTAGTATGTTGATAAACCTTTAGCGCATTAGAGGCTATGTTCAGAGAAATGGTTTACAAATTAGAAAAGGACATAATCTCAAAGGCTTGGATACAACTTGTATTATAAAGTTTGGATATTTATGTACATAAATCAAAATAAATCAAAATAACTAGTCAATGTCTGTATTCTTAAATATATATTAGCAAGCTTCGATTTTTTTTAATTTAATTATTGTATTAGTATTCTTACCTCACATTAGCTGCTGCAAACCCTATAAATAAGATTTATTCACGTTTCAGTTTGTTCTTCTCATGCATCACCCTTAAGTATATTTTCAAATATATTCTCACCTTACCTTTTCTTATTGTATTTGTATAACACTTTAACTTTGAATTATTTTTCAATTTAATCTAAACCCACATTGAAATGCTCACAAGTTCAACAAACCTACTGGGAATATTTGGATGTTGTACAATTATCATATCACTTTATTTTATTATTATACATCGTATGAATTATAAAAAAAAATATGTTAATTCCTTAAACAACTTAAAAAAGAAAAGAATACGTTTTATATATTTGGGCAAACAATTTAAAAAGAAAAACTGCCCCCTCAAGGTTTTGAAATTACATTTACAAAATTAGATCCCAATTTGTTTACAATATTTATTACTTCTAACCTGCAAGGGCGATCACTGCTAAGAGTTGATAAATCCTCATGACTTTTGTATAGAACTTACACTGGTGACTTAATCTACGTGCTCGGTATAAATACTCAAAATATGGTGTCAAGACCTGATAAGAGATTTGTGGTACGGCTAAAGACTTCCTGTGACACATAACATGCCATAACAAAGGTCTCACAATAACTATATACAGTACCGATCAGACCCAACCTAACAAACTGTAAAACACTTTTAAACTCTTAACTTTTTCTTTCGGGTTTTACTCTTACTTTACTCCGGGTTTACTAAAGTGGACCCAGAATGAACCCAAAGTAAACCCAGAGTGGACACAAAGTATAACCCTGATCAAAAGTATACCCCTGAAAGCAGACGCTGCACGTGATTTTGGAATATAAAATTGGCAGGTATTACAAGAAGTAAGATGATAAGATAAAAAACAGGTCTGCTTCACACTTCAGTCTGTACAGTGGACCCAAAAGGCAAACTCCAAGTAAACCCAAGATAACCCCGAGTGAACGCAATTTAAAAAAAAAACAAGCCTAGAATAAATCCGAAAGTAAACTAAGGGCTTAGTTGTGGTCTGCTGGTGTAAGGTTAGGTCTGATTGGTACTGTATTTGTATTTAAACAATTATGATTTGTTATATTATACCAAACACTTATACCAGGCAATTTTGAGAGGTTCCACTTATACTGCTTTACCTCAAGAAAAAAGAGAAAAATTGATTTAACTGAGCGTCCAGATAGGTTCTGTAGAATACATTTCACCGGTATCTCTGGGTATTTAAATCTAATAATATTGACACTCGGTTATGCGTAGAACAGGCTCAAAAAATTCATTAAACCAGTCTTTCAATGATTTATGCAGCATAATGTATGCAAATGCTTAATATCTGAAATAACAAAATCAATGTATTTTATCATTTTAATGCTATTCAGGTCAGGTAATCTCTGAATCTTGACACAGTCCAAAATATGTATATATCTTAAAGAAACTTCTAAACTTACTGGAATGGCACCTGGTATAACAAAGTTTATTCCCCTTTTAAACTATTGTATTTAACATTTGTTAACGATTGGATGTTACAATAAATATTTAATTGTTATATTTAATCAGTCTGACGACCAGACAATATCCAGTAACTGGGGAAATAACAAGATTTGTTCTATTTGCTTGATAGGTATTTTTTATTCATATTTATTATGTATTTATTCACAAACTATGCATGTACAAAGATCGTTTCAATCGTGACATCAAATATGAAAAAAATGAAAACTCAAGTAACCAATATTTTTTAGATGACCCGCCAACTATCTTTGACCTCATTTTCTTTCCGGATGTTTGATGAATGGTAAGAGTAGATGTCAACATATAACATAACATATGTTTGATAGGTATTTATATAAATTTCAATTTTAAAAAGTATTTGCGGAGTAGGAGAATGTAATCGCTGATTATCGTATCTATTTTCGTTTGTCCAAATTGTGCCTATATGAGTTCAATAACTAACCCAATATAGAGATGTTGCTTTAATGTAAACGTCACAAGTCGTAGTTACCACAAGTGAACCTAGGCCTACTTTCCAATGACTAACACGAAACGACGCCAGTCAGCAATTTATTTGGGTTGATTTGAGTTCAATGTAGAACACGATGATTTTACCTTTATAAACTTGAACATAAACTAATATTACTAACAATACTAAAGGAACACACCTAAACACGCTTTTTGTGTTTTTGCTATCCACGATGTTTAGTTTTTACTGTATATGGAACTCGTATGAACTCTTTGAAAAACCGGTTTTTTATCGTCAGATTATACAATTTTGGCGTGTGTGTATAATATTAGTCTTATTAATGACCTTTTTTATATTCACAAGACAACAGTAAGAGTTTTGTTGATAGTATGAAGAATGTGATTCTCCATCAACTGTAATAAAAATGTTTTACTCCTGGGATGCGTTCAGTTGTGTCAAATAAGTGTACATGTACATGTAAGTAATGACGAACGTTTAAAGAGGCCTATTTGTTTTGGTTTTGAGGAAACACTACAATAGCATTTTTTAACCTAATGTAATTTACACCAAACTCTTTGCAAAGTTTCAAAAAAACTATCGTGTGGTTCTTTCCATTAACTATAGAAATACATTGTTTACAGAAAATATCACTTTATGCATTTGAAAGCAGATTTTAAAAAAAAAAAATTACAATAGCGATTTTTGTCAAATTGTAATGTGATTACTTATATAATTTTCTACCTATGTAAAATTGATAAAAGTTTACCCTTTAAATTTAAGTGGGGTCATCTCAAAATATCAAAATGCACCAAATTTTGTTATATGTTTGGAATTTTACAAACTGAGATAGGTACAAGAGATAAATTAAAAAATTAGGACAATAATCCTCGTGATACAAAGCAGCAGTATACGGTGTATAAAATTGCCAAGGCGTACGATTCTCACTATTTTTTCTTTCCTTTCATTTCAAATTACAGCAGGTCTTCTTAAATAATTTGTTCCTTGAACTAAAGCACTATATTCCAAGCACACATATATCTAAAATAACGATTTAGGTTATCTTCGCTCAATTTTAGATTTGAACTTGAACTCTTTGTACATAGTTATACCGTATATATCCATTTACTGTTCCATTGACACAAATACCCATGTAATTGGACCTTGGAAGCAATCCTTTGTCAATTACATGATTAAGTATTGATTTGTTATGAATCAATGTATAAGGTTAACTTTCTCAGATGATTCACTATTCACACGACTAAAAAATTGTGTTGCAAGTTTTGAGAAAAACATTTTTTTCTGTTGTCTTTTTTTTTCTTCTCGGCTGTAAGATTGGTCTAAAATTGTTTATTCACGATTAAATTACATAATTCAAATGTTTTATTTTATTGACATTAAATAGATAGAAAATCGCAAATGGTCATTGAGAAAAATTCATTGTTATAAATGGTAAGTGTCTATATCCGAATTCATTGAGCTTTTAAAAGACTGTCTTTTTAGTTTTATTATCTCATGATAGAAGCCAATGGAAGTAGGTCCGAGTGAAAATACATTACCAGTATTAAATATTATGATAATATTATTTTTAATTTTAACGCTACAATATTGCATTAAGATGCAATAACGAAAAGAAAACATAAGTGTTTACGTTTTTATTGTGAAACATATGTAAAATAACATTAAAAAATCTTTATGATTTACATATTGTAATAATACATGAGTCAACACAAATTGCATCTCTGGCGAGAATAGTTCCTTGTCTTTCATCTAGTGCAAAATGGTTTGAACACATCAATTATATTCCTGCAACTAATCGATGATTCACATATATGCAAACAGTTCATTCTTTAGTTTTTTCATTCAAAAAGTTTTTGATAGTATTTTCTCTTATGATGATCACCAGTCGCCTCTATTATTGTTCCATGCAGGTATAAGAATCAGTCTTTGTAATTGTAATATACGAGTCTCATTTGATGAATTTCATCCGTTTATGATTTAAGAAAATATTCTATGTCATTTCATGTTTTTTTTTGTTTTGCTTCAATGTTAGATTCAGTGGATATAATTTCCTTTGTTTTTGTTTTATCTACAAGAATCAAGGTAATTTACCTGTATTTGTTATTGTTCAAATAACTACTCCATAGACGGTACTACATAGAAGTAACGCCTGAAAGAAGCAAATGTAAAAGGCATTTAACTTTGTCTTTTGCAATAAACCAATGAATCAAAAGTATCAAATCATAAAAACAAATGGCTGCTGGAATGACAGATACATACAGGTATTTGTGGGGGTGGTTCATCGGAGACGGGATGTCAAGATGGGGTATGATAGAGGGACACGAGCGGGCCCATCCGATGTTTTCCTCTTTATTTTGATCCTTCAGCCAGAGAAAAAGAGGTTTGAAGTATCTCAGGAGAGGTGTCATGCTTAGCTTCCTCTGTCCAGTGAGAATTTTCATCACGTTCTGCCATGGCTGTGAGGAACCTAAACTCAGTGCTTTCCTACGTATGAGAAAAATAACCTTATATTACCCACAGGTGAGAAAGCAATCTGTCCATATTTCAACAGCATTTCCTATTCTGATTGATTTTTTTTATATAAATATTTGTATAAAATATTTTCATTCCAATTAATATACATTTAAAATGAAAAAATAAAATAATGGTTAAAAGTATAAAGTACTAATATAAAAAAATAAGAAGTATTTAAATATATAAATTATGTATTTCCGTATAAATAAAGACACAAACAGTTATGTACCTTAGAGCTTTTCCTGCTGCCTTGCTTCCGTAAATATTACACCTGTGTAAATCTCCTTGATGACCTGATGTCTTGCATAAAGCCTCATGCCATTGGAATTGCAAAATTACACTAATGAAATGTCTGGATAAAAACAAGGGATCCTATAGTCTTCTAAGGGTGTTCAATCATAAAATTTAATAGCAGGATAAAATATCAACATAAGAAAAGTTCTCTCTTTAATTAGTGATAGTCTCTTTTATATAAACTAGAACTTTTTATGTCTTCTTTGTGCATACGTTTACTTAATGATTTTTTCAATGATTTTGAACGATTTAATAGATTCAGAGAGCGAGGAAATGAAATGGAAGTAAAAGCATGGTTACCTAATTAAGGGGATACTACCAGTCACGTAGAAGTGCGCGGCAGGATCAAAGTCCCCCGAAGATCGTGCAACAGGCGGAGAAACTCCTTCATAACGACATCTGCTTATCAAAATAGGTAAGAAAAATGTTCATGAAATTCGATCATGCCATGGCCAACAATTAAGAGACCTACTGATAAGATTTTGCAGAAAAATACTTTTAATATGAAATACAAACAATGAATCGGGGTACCAAATTGAATCGATGGCTTTTAAGGGCCAGTAATACAATGAACGAACTTGGTCTCCTCATTCTAAAATATTGCAAGTTATAAGCCAAAAATATTGAAGTATTTATAACCAATAAGAGTACCGTTAGACTGTAATTTATTGTATTCGGTTTGTAATTGTATATAATGATATATGCTACAAAATTAAGTAATTATATATATATATATATATATATATATATATATATATATATATATATATTAATATATATATATATATATATATATATATATATATATATATATATATATATATATATATATATCACTTTCAATCATTTCTTTTTTTTTTACAAAATCCTTTTAACCCATCTCTGACATTTCTTTTTAGGGTTGCACAAAACGTAATCAAGTTTTAAAATATGTCTAAAATATATGCATAAGAAGTCATATTATTCATGCTAAATACCTAGATTTTATAAGCTGATAAGGTCTGCCCTTGATTAATTGTGTCAAACCAATTTAACCAAAGCCAAGAAATGTGAGATAGAACAATAGATTGACCAATATGAACTGAGCAAAAACGTGTAGTAGAACAGTAAATGGACCGATATGAATTTGGCACGAATATGTGATAAAACAATAGATTGACCAACATGAACTGTTTAAGAATGCTGGTAGAACAACAGATTAGCCGATATAAATTGGGTCTAATGTATGGTAAACGATTAGATTGACAAATGTGAACTGGGCAAGAATATGTAGTAGAACATTAGATTGACCGATATGAACTTTGCGAGACCAAAAGATTGAACAGCATGGACTGGGCACTAATGTGTAGAAGAACAATATATAGGTCAATATGAATTGGGCATTAATGTATGGTAATACATAAGATTTACAATAATCAACTGGGATGAATACTAGTAATTCGATAAGAATGAAATGTCAATCAAACCTTTCAAAACATCCAATGATACATTCAACCTTTCAAAACATCAAATGATACTTCAAACCTTTCAAAACATCAAATGATACATCAAAAATTCACAACACATCCAATGATACATCAAACCCAACAACACATGTACATCCAATGATACCTCAAATTCACAACGCATCCAATGATATATCAAATTCACAACACACCCAATAATACATCAAACCCAACAACACATGTACATCCAATGATACCTCAAATTCACAACGCATCCAATGATACCTCAAATTCACAACACATCCAATGATACATCAAATTCACAACACATCCAATGATACATCAAATTCACAACACATCCAATGATACATCAAATTCACAGCACATTCAATGATACCTCAAATTCACAACGCATCCAATGATATATCAAATTCACAACACATCCAATGATACATCAAATTCAAAACACATCCAATGATACATCAAACCCAACAACACATGTACATCCATTGACGCATTCAATTAGAAATACATGAAATATCCAACCTGTTATTCCACCATTCCTTGTTGTAGTCTGACGGTAGAATCAGACCTCTAAAAACGTTCCATCGCCAGTGGTCTACTGCAAAAGCATATGGTAACACAGCCACCTTTTCTAATGCCAGCTTTAGCAGATAATTGATATCTTGCTCTGAAAAATAATTGAATGTCATGTTTTTTTAGTAGCAAAAAAAATAATTTAAATTTTAAAGTAATAAACTCTTTTTTTTCTATTAAAATTCACTTTTTTGGCAAATTAAATGATTGTGAATTCGAATTACCTCGGTCCTCGGGTGTTGGTCCAATAAATCCAATTTTCTGATGATGATCTTGTGTATTTATTGACAAAGCGGCCAAATTCGCAAAAGCGTCATGAAAGGCTAAAGGCGGGACAAATTCAAATTATGTAACAAATACTAAACTAAAAAAGGAAATAAAATCATCTGATAACTGGATACAATAAGCATCATTATTTCAAAGTTTATTTGAATCTTGACTATTTAGTCTCCCTACTCAAATACATGAGCTTTTAAATATTTTTTGAGACGAATTTAATTTGATGTTATGACCCTACCACGTGTATGCAATGTGCTAAAAATGAGTACGCAATAGTTTACACTACCAACCAAATTACATGCCACAATAAGAAAAGGCCCATAGTGATTTTATACCAATGTCTTTTCTTTTAAAAGAAATTTATTAAACAAGCTTATGTCCGTTATTCAATTTTATTTCCTTTGTGTAAAAAATGAAACATGTGAAGGAAAACCAATGCCATATTTTGTATAATAAATCAGTCAATGGAGCAAGTATAACGTCATCATTGGTAGTCTCAAGTAAATTTGTTTTCAAAAGATAAGTCTTATCTTTTGGATAGAACCACGCTGTTGTATTCAATGCATGGTCAACCTAAAATATCAATGACAATTTATGTGGGCCTTGGTATCTCTCGTCTTGGAGTATCTTACAACCAAGCAAACACGTCAGCGTAAATTTAATGTCAAGGTGACCTACAATGATGCGCTCATCTTTAGGTTAGTACAGATATTAACGCTCGTACCTGGATTTGCACCATTCCGGAAAATCGCGGGCTGTTTTTTGTAGCTCTGGTAATAAACAATATGGCCAACTTCCCGGTGTGTCATCTCCAAGTCATCTTCGTCAATGTTTGTACAAGCTTTTATTCTAAAATATCAAAATTGTCAAATTATTCTAAACGTACAAGCTTTTGCTCTGTAAATCAAATAATTGTAAGTGTCCAAGCCTTCAAACAAATATCCCATTGATCTACTACAGTTTTAATATTACACTCTCCCACCATCACTAAATATAAAAATGATGATCCCAACACTAGTGTAGATAATTCTTTACTTATTTTGTCATGTAACCATAACTAGCAGGATTTCAAATTTAAGTACGATATATTTCAGAATATAATTCAGCTACTTCCAATAAATCATCTAATTTGTCAGCAACAACACTTTGTTGGACATTGGAAAACCGGTATATCACCAATTATAGTAATTCTAAACACATGAAATTGTTCAAGATGGAATAAAATATTGTTTCTGATAAAATGTTAATGCTAGTATTTTATATAGTATAACGATATCATTCCGTAATTTAGTCTACTATGACATCACAAACAGTAAAGCAACGTAAAGTATAGAGTTCTGTGTATACTAAACTCACTATTTTTTTCTCAAGTACGATCTTAATCTATGATTTTCCCATCTATATCATGGCCTTCGGAATAACCCTGACTTTATCTAATCTATGTAGTCTTAGGTAACATATCATTGGAACCTATTTTCAATACTACATAACAGAATGTAATAATTCAGTTATGTTTTCTTCTTTGAGACTTGTCTCTTTCATAATGTTTTCACGTCTCTTTTTAAATGAGACCATGTATATTAAGTTAATTTCAACTACGTGCATGCAATTTTTTTCCATTTTGTTTTTTCAATCTTTTGAGATTTCTTCAGAGATCTGAAATTGTTTAACCATTTGTACTTTAATTCAGTACTTTCACCTGTGTGTTTGTCATGAAGGAAAACTTACTATCAACCATGTTTTCGGCATAAAGTGAAACTTGTTTGAATATTGTTTCATGTTTAATAATTCCAATTTACAACTGTCGTGGAATAGAATTTTAACCACTGATGTTATAATTTTGTACAGTCCAGAATGTTTTATTATAGAAAAGAGGTTGTTAAGGAAACCATTTATACTATAACAGTTCAATAAACCAGCATTATCAACTATATTTTGTCATGTATAAAAATTATTACATGTTTTAATGTTGTTTAAAACTTGTTTACTATCAACTATATTTCAGTCATAGAATAAACCTTGTTGACTGCCAACTATATTTCTGTCATAGAGTAAACCTTGTTGACTGCCAACTATATTTCTCTCATAGAGTAAAACTTGTTTCCTGTCAACTATGTTTCCGTCATAAAGTAAACCTTGTTAACTGTCAAATATTATTCCGTCATCGTGTAAAACTTGTCTACCATCAATTATGTTTCTGTTGTAGAGTAAGACTTGTTTATTGTCAAATATGTATCGTCATAGAGTAAAACTTGTTGACTTCCAACTGTTTCCATCGTAGTGTCAAACTTGTTTAGTGTCAATTATGTTTCCGTCATAAAGTAATTCTCGTCATGGAGTAAAACTTGTTGACTTCCAATTGTGTTTCCATCAAAGTGTAAAACTTGTTGACTGCTAACTTTATTTCTGTCATAGAGTTAACCTTGTTTACTGTCAACTACTGGAGTATGTTTCCGTCATAGAGTAAACCTTGTTGACTGTCCACAATTTTTCTGTCATACAGTAATCTTTATTACTGTAAACTATGTTTTCGTCATAAAGTAAACCTTGTTCACTGTCAACTATGTTTCTGTCATAGGGTAAAACTTGTTTACGGTTAACTATGTTTCCGTCATAGAGTAAACCTTGTTGACTGTCCACAATTTTTCTGTCATAGAGTTAACCTTGTTTACGGTTAACTATGTTTCCGTCATAGAGTAAACCTTGTTGACTGTCCACAATTTTTCTGTCATAGAGTTAACCTTGTTTACTGTCAACTATGTTTCCGTCATAGAGTAAACCTTGTTTACAGTCAACTATGTTTTAGTCATAAAGTTAACCTTGTTGACTGCCCACTATGATTCCATCATCGTGTTAAACTTGTTTACAGTCAACTATGTTTCCGTCATAGAGTAAAACTTGTTTACTGTCATCTATTTTTCCCGTTTAACAATAAGTTTTAATCCAATATAACGAACAATGTTGTATCACCATCGTTTGATATACTACACCTGTAATCCTCCCCGTCCCCGAAATCCCAGGCTGAGGGCTGACAAAGCACCTGCCTGTCCGTGGGCCTCACAAACATAGACCTCTCCCAGAATTCTTCAGTCAGCGGATCCAGGCCTAAAGACACGTAGAAGTCCTCTGCCAGTCGATACAGCAGGCTAATGTTAAAGTTCTGACAAAATATAAAGACTTCAAGGTATTGGTAATAGATGATCCTCGGAAAGGATTTAGATTTTTCCCCATTAAATTATAGGGAAGTAATGCTTTCACCACAGCTAGTACACTAACCTGTTCTATCATGATTTTTGTTATGTTGACTTTCGGAGCCTTTGGATACGGTTCTAAGAGATTGTAAATTCTATGGATATTACCCCCTTCTAGGGAACCTAAAAATGCACCAGTGGATCATATTCAAATGCATTCTTAAGTATCTAAATTTGTTGAGTGATAGTACGTACCTGGTAATTTTCTGAGATTTTTAAATAATTTGCAAACAAGGACAATCAAACAGTGGTAAAAAATTTGTGAAGTTAGTACAAACCTAGCAGGTGGGCTGGTATATGTCCTGAGCGGGAGAACAGATCCCTCCCGTGCAGCATCAGGAGACGTTTACGTACGTAAGCGTGGATCTCTTGGTAGAGCGGCTGTAGTTCCCGGAACAAGCGTGCGATCTCGTTCCTAAAGTACGCCATCTCGTACTGCTTCCCCCACCAGTCCGCCACGTCCGTGTGACCTTAAAGGAAACCTGATTATCATTCAGTGAACTATAATTAATATCTGAGCACATTTCAACGTGTTTTTTCTCTCGGTCCATAAAGATGTAAGAACAAGGTCTATGGGTTTTCGCCGGTGGAATATTTCGTCTTACCATTATATTGAACAGCCTTGTTTAGATAGGTAGTGAGGTTTGTGAATTGTTTTCTGATGTCACTTCCGGTCACATGACGCCAGCCCTCCCAAACCGTCATCAGTTCTTCACTGTCGCGGCTGTTCCTCATAATCTGTTCTAATCCTGTTGTTAAAAATAACAGGTTCAAAATCATAAATAAGATTATAACCTAAAAAAGTGTATTACTGCCAAGTAAAAAAATGTACTCACGACGCATTTGTCGAGATGTAAGGTGAAACAATGCATTGAGTGACGAGTACAAATAGTTTAATACCAGTGACCTGTGTGTAAAAGTGTCCAGTTTGAGAGTGATGGGCTGGACGGTGACCCCTGACCTACCCTCTTGATGGAGACAGTTCATCCGCGGCAGACAGAAGTACGCCTCCCTGTACGTCTGCTGGATGTCTGATTGGCTCCTCTTTAGCTGTCAACAAAAATTATCATCTTTATAGAACAGTAAAAGAATAGAATTATCATCTTTATAGACCAGTAAAAGAATAGAATTATCATCTTTATATACAAGAATAGAATTATCATCTTTATATACAAGAAGAGAATTATCATCTTTATATACAAGAAGAGAATTATCATCTTTATATAACAGTAAAAGAATAGAATTATCATCTATAGTCCTGTTATTTGGCGGATTTGTTTGGTACATCTTCCCAAGTCAAGGGTTACTGATTCGCCCTTGACTTGGGAAGATGTGTTTGGTAATTAATGCAT
Source organism: Magallana gigas (assembly GCF_963853765.1). NCBI lineage: Eukaryota > Metazoa > Mollusca > Bivalvia > Ostreida > Ostreidae > Magallana > Magallana gigas. Next base: position 55,619,678 of record NC_088857.1, on the reverse strand, counting down.
TTGTATATTGTAATGGGCTAGAAAATGAGAAAGGCTTCAAATGAACATAATTTTACTCTTTCTTTGTGTTTACTTTGTACAGAATAAATATGAAATATTTTCTTTTATGTTCTCTTGGTGCAAATGCCTTTAATATAGAAGCCATATGTCATAAAGTTCTTAAAAAGTTTCATGTGAAAATATGAAGTAACGTAAAACATTTATCCTTTTAACGTCATTTAAAGTTATTGAGTGCAAGTCAATGAAACAATTGGATAAAAAACATCTTCTACAATATACCAAAACAATTGAACAGTAACACACCATAATCTTTTTTTTTTTAAATAAAATGTTGTTTTATGGCGGCAAAAATTGACTCTAGATCTAATCCTAGATAATTTTCTGAATGTGATGTTTAACTGAGAGTAACAATACCTTCTGTACCAGTTCCGAGTCGTTCGTGGCGTACGGTCCGGATCTCTCTATAATCTGCGTCAGCTGTCGTCTTAACGTGGTGTTTCTGAACTTCTGAATCTCAAACATCTGGGCGAACCTGGTCGCCTCTTTGTCAAAGCCCGCCAGGTTTTTGGAGATTCTGTTCTGTGAAGAAATAAGAAAATCAAGTACCATGTATTTCTCTTCAGTAACTACTAAATTATGTATAATGTGAGGGACTAACGTTCGTGGCTTTCGTGGGTAACCCTTGCCCACGAACATATATCCCCACGAAAGTATATACAAGCATTTCTTTAATATCTATTTACGAAAAAGAACCATCGACTATCACCGAAATTACGTCTCCACGAACCAGGACAATTTTGGCTAACACGAACATTAATTGACCCCCACGAATGAAAATATTTCCACAGCATGTAACGTAACTTACAAAGTTATTAAACATTCAAATAATTGACAACTAATTCATTTAAACAGTATGGAGAATAGCCTTTGTTATTTAAAAAAAAAATTAATAAAAATGCGCTAATTGGCCCCTCCATATTTTTGTCTGATCGTTTAATTAAAAAAAACAGTGTTAAGTGCCTGTAATATTTTTTGACATTTATATCAATTAACTAAATAAGGGGTAAAAATACTTTCTTCTTTCACTTTGTCTCTTTAATAATTGTTTCAGATGTGATTATCGTTTAGTCGGTGGAAAGTGAAAAACTTTATACCTGTAATGTCAGATTCATATTCTTCTCTTTTTTTTATCAAAAATATTTTTTTTACTTTTTCAAGATGCCACGTTGCTTATAATTGGGTACTCACCATTTTCTCTTCATTTTCAGTTGTTATATTTGTATAATATTCCCAAGCTGATTTATAGAACACATTCCATAATATCTTATACGTTTCATCGTGATCTACGACAAATTCTAGCGCCGTTTTCTCGTCTTGTATTTTGATAGAGTCTGCGCTTGCGCTCTGTATAACATACAGAATCTTTAGTGCATGTATCAAAATCATCTTCGCCATTTTGATTACTGAACGCAGCCCGTACTCGCTGCAGATATACAGGAATTCTGTGCAAATATTACCGACTTTGATTTTTTTTTTTTGGTTTAAACTGTCAGTTTACAAAATTAAGTAGAAAGCCTAATGTTGTTTTCATGGGTTATTATCACCTTGCCTTTAATTTTACAGGTAAATTAATGGTAGACATTAAATAAATGACAGTATGACGAACGGCATATGCGGAATCCTCCTGTATGAATTTATCTTTTGATTGCCTTTCTGTGTAAATGATAATTAATCTGTGTAGTATGCCGGATGCATATGAATTCTGGTTGTCTCTCTTCAGGTGCAAAGGAAAACGTTTAATGAGAGTGTAAATCAAGTGCATGATAAACAAGCTCTCTCTCTCTCTCTCTCTCTCTCTCTCTCTCTCTCTCTCTCTCTCTCTCTTGGAATACTAATTTCTGGGGGGGGGGGTGCGATTCTATAAAATAAGAATTTATATTTTCCTTATTATTAAAATTCTTAACATTTTCTTCATATTGCCATAATTTTGTTAAAGTGAATACGGCGAATATCTTGGTAAATTCATGTCTTTATATGGGCAAATTAAAAGTTATCCCCCTTACATTACTTAAAATTTGCTGTTTAGCAAGACAAATATTAAATTGTCGTACTGAATCGATATGACAAATAAATATGGTTAGATTTTCTCAAGTGACTCTCTCTTTACATTATCTTTTACAATAACAATGAATCAACAATACTTGCTGTTAGTACACTAACTTCAATTTCAATCTTAATTCGGTGGGTTGTTTTTTTTTAAATATTCTCCCAAAAAAGTGGGCGGGGTGGCAACTTCATCATAGTATTTTTTTTTCTTTGTAGATTACGAAAATGCAATTTAATCAAAATTAGATCTATGATCCGCTCTAAAAAGATGGTTATACATGTACAAATAAATCGCTTTGTGGTGCGATCTATTTGGAGCGAACTAAAGATATAATTTTATTTAGACAGAGAAACATGTTTTCTGCAAGTATTTAGATTGAATATCTTTAAATTTAGGTATGATTATTATAGCCATAAAATTATGTATGTAAAAAAAAAGATATATTGACGGTAAAATTTGACTGGTTCCCTATATATTAATACAGAGCTCTTCTTCTAAAGAAGATTGATACAGTCAATAAATGATCACGACTATTCAGCCGTCTTAATTAGCTTCATCTCTTTGGCTACCTTAGCAATTATATAGGATACAATATCTAGGGATTTTATGTAATTTTTACAGTATCCCCAACATTTTGGATTTTAGTGATACACGGGGAAGCAGGATAATCCAAACAACGTCTTAGCACTGATCAGTGGCAATACGTCGATTGACATGTCACCGACATTGGTATACAGCATATCGATATTTTTTCTCTACTTATACAGTGTGTATGTTATATTTTTCAAATCATCACAAAATGGACAGACTTTACCACTACTACCATGAACATTCTCTCGGAAAAAATGGAAAAGTTGACCAGGTGACAGTCCCTTCCTTGGAGACACCCAGGAAAGTTCAGCTATGGCGTGTGATCGTCTTTTTGATTGGTTTAATGTTTCAAAGAAAATGTAAGGTGTGTTTCAAAATTAGAAAAAAAACAGACAATCGTGCAAAATAATTTAATAACAGAACAAAGTAATAGTAAACAATAAATATTTTGGCGATTTTTCAGAACGGTGAAGTAATATACACAATTCTGTAGAAATAACAATTAAATATGTTAAAAAAGAAGCTATAGATATCAAAATATAAACTGTAACACAGGGACAATGAAGCACCATGGGATTTCTATAAGAGGTAGGGTAAGTCGGCGTCGCTCCCAGTAAACCTGTCCCGGGGGTGGAGGGGGCAGTGATCGGTTCGTGGACACAGCCTCCAAAGGGACAAGATTGCGGGGGGTAAGCGCTTGACTCTGGTTCTACAAGGACCTGCCGTATGGAGGCCGAGTTTGGATGACCCAGCCACAAGGACCGCGATGAGTATACTATAATACCCTGACGTTTGCATTGGGAACTGATTGCGGGGGTATGTCGACACAGGGGTTCACTGCCCTGCAGTTTGAGACACACTAAGGTAAAAAGGGAGAGATTCATAACGGCAAAAAGCGCAGTTACATATCACAGATTGAGCTTTTGTGTGAACACGATGTGTAGCAGTTTAGATAAACACCAGAAAGACGGAGTCGTGACGTCATCAGGACGGGAAGACGGAAGTCACGAGGTGACCCTCAGTTTACGACAGGTCGACATTGGTGCCCGCTATAATGAGGTCATGGTCACCACACAGGAGATCCTCGTGAGTGTCCTTGCTCTTCAATCCTGGAAACATAAGATGAATGAGTTCAATTACATAATTATCATATGTACATTGCAATGTGGATTAGTCATCATTTAGGTATATCTAGGTATAAATATGAAACCCCTGTAACGTTTATGACCCACTGACCTAGATGTTTGCGGATGAAGCCCAGGGAGGCTTTGTTGGTGAGGGACATGGCGACCTTGGGTGACAGACGGTGACGGACGTCCAGGACACGCCCCACAGTCTTGTTGACCAGGAACTGGAAGTCGGTGACGCTCTGGTGACAGGTGCCCCTAAAACGGAAAACCAAGGCCATCTAATATTTTGTTTATTAAAAGTATATGATGATTAATTATTACACAGTGTTATAAACATTTTGCACAAATCTACAAAATTAATGCATGTATACACATGTTTAGTATTGCTAAAGGAAATGTATTTTACTTTCTCTAAGCTGTCAGAAATTGTACAATTTTGAATCGTTAGTATGAAAGAATTAACGTTTGATATATAATTTGACATGTTGGTTATTGAGATAATTTTATGTTTCCCTTTTTTCAGAAATTACTGTTTATTTTGGACCCCCATCCCCATAGAAAACAGGCTTTTTTCTAACTTGAATATAAATGAATATCATTTGACCGCAGAGAGCTATACGTATTTCATGATTTATCTTTTATATAAATATGTATTTTCCAATAACATATTACACAAAACAGTGAAATATTGAAATACACATATCACGGTAGGTATAAACAGCGTGGTTACTAGGTCCGACTAATTCAGATCGATTTATTGTACCCATGAATGGCAGGTGCGCTGGACTTTGGACCTTGGAATTAAATCCACACAAGAATTTCAGTGAACGATTGAGTTGTGGGGATTATCTGGGGTTCACCTAACACAACACCTACACTTGTCTGGGAACGAGTTCATCTAAGTAAGCCGATGTCAGCAGAATATTTGGCGAGAATACAACTTAAAAATGACATCATAAACTAAACAATTCTTTAAAAATCAAAATTAAAAATCTTCCTAATAATAGCTGGTTATGATAGGGAATATTTATTATTCTCTATCATGTTGGACAAGCTGCCATTAGCACCAAACAGCTTGTTTGTTTCCGTTTCCGGATCGTTCCAACTGAAAGAAATGAGGGACATTATCAGACATTACCACTTTATACAGTACGATTGATTGATACTTATCCTGCCGTAATTGGCCTACAGCGACTACTGTTATTCCCCCTCCCCCACCCCGTGTATGTATGACACTGCTGTAACAGTAGTTGAAGACCAGCATGTGTATGTTATGTAATAATGACAGGCTATTTCCGGACAAATTGGGAGTTTCCTGTAGTTATGTATGTTCATTTGAATGATTACGAACTGTCTGTCCTATAATGAGACATTTAAGTCGCGTTATTATTCACTCTGTCATTCTCCATACATGTACTTTGTAAAAGAAAGAAAGTACCCTCAAAACAACCCCCATAAACCCAGAGCGATTAAAATCCTTATATAAGATTTCATAGAATGTCCGAATTAGCGCGTGTGTCTTCCTTACTTGATGGTGATCATCCTGCGGTTCTCCTCGTCCTGCGACAGGAGCCTCATCATCTGTTCCACGTTTGTCTTCCACTGGAAGGACTCCATGTTGATCATCAGCACCGGTTGTTGGGTGTCCTCGTACACCCGCTCGTCCAGGGGGTGCATCCACCCGTCCAGCACCACGCCCAGTCTGTCAACAGGATCGGTATACAGTTAATACGATATCGCAGAACTTTTTCCTTAACATCACACCCAATTTGTAATAAAGGTGAATAAAATTTAAAAGAATTCGCTACTTTATCAACACATTTATCGAAACGTAAGAGTCCATGTCTTTAACATAAAAAATTTTGAAAGGAGAAAACCTTAAAAAGGTTTGATGTTCTACCAAAGCCCCACAATATTATTTTTCGATTTTGTTCGACGGCAGGAGGGGCAATTTATTTTTAAGGTATTTGAAAATATTAATAGTAATGTGTATATCTATGTGGTATATTTTTACACTGTACTTGCACTCTGCCAGCAGTTAAATAATGTCCATAATCAAATAAACATGACATGCAAATCTTATAGGATACCAATTCCAAATATTTCAAGTAAAACCAATTAAATCAATATCGATTTTTATTTTCATTACTAGCGACATTATGAGGGTTTTTTTAAAAATAATTTACACCTTGATTTATAAAATTCAAATCAAGTTATTGATTGTTATAAATGGATGGTTGACTACCACGCTGATAACTTTGTATATATCTGAATCCTGGCGACCGACCGAACAAACTGACGAACATCGAGACTTAATGGCTCGAAGTGGAATAATTTAAATCTCTTTGAATGACGTACTATGTTTATTCAATAATACTGTTTATAAACATAAGTCAAACATCAAATAAAGGGAATTGAAAAGGGTTTTAAAAATATACTGATATTTTTCTGATGGATTTTTAAATTACTGGGGGTTAAGACGTAAGTATAGGCAAGGTTTGACCGACTTAAATGAACTTTTAACATGTATAAAACTATAATTCTAGAACTCACCGAAATCTCTTGTCCTTGGAAAGCGTACACAAAGTTGTAGCACCACCGAAAGAGTGGCCCATGACCACCACACGGGACAGGTCAAGGCGGTTCTATAGAAACAAATAGACAACATTAAGGATGTTGTTTACTCAGGGTTTGAGTTCTCAAATCCGGATTGTTAAAAAGTTCAATTTCAGGAGTAAAATTTGTTTTAAATACAAAAAGTATTTATGAAATGAATAATCATTGACATAACAATCGATATTTTTACTTAATTATGGAATTAGGCTCTGACAAAGTTTGACTTTTAGCAAAACAGAGGAAATTCGGACAAAATTTTTCAGATTTTGTTTTTCACTGAAATATTTTTGATAGTTCTATAATATTTAAAGTTAAGATTTTATTTGTTAGTCAACATTATTTTGCATATTTTCTGTTGGTTTTATCTTGTTTTTTTCGTTCAGATAATTGTATGGCACACACTTCAAAAATATTGAAAAATGCTTAAAAATGATAAAAGACAAAATATCTCAAAATTTTGATCATTGACCTCATATAAATTTTATGCCAGCAGAAAAAGGTCAATATACTTAGTTTAATAATATAAATGTTTTAGCAATATCATCATTCAGTTTTTGGTTATATTGAATCAAAAAGGGCAGTAATTTGAAAACTGATAGAGGAAATTCGGACTAGAATGTCTATAAAAATTGTGAATGAAAACTTCAAGCTTTGTATCTATTTCATGTCACTGCCATTCATAAACTGTATTTCATTTCTGAAAGAGTTAATAAATTTGTATTATTTTCATAATTAAGGAAATTTCAATCATAGTTACAATTTTTATGGATTTTTCTTCAATTTTCAAAAAATATTCAATGGCCATTAACTCAAAAAGTAGGTCATTGACCTACTTTTTGAAAGTGAGGAATAACACTACCATGTAAGGTCTATAACACACAATAGTTGGTTTTTCATTATCATCAGTGGAATTTTTTTTCATTCTGAGTAAACGTCATCCTTAATATATATGTCCAAATCTCTCTCTCTCTCTCTCTCTCTCTCTCTCTCTCTCTCTCTCTCTCTCTCTCTCTCTCTTTTGTTTCCATCTTTATTCAGTGTTCCATTATGAAAAATAATCTAAACTACAATTAGCCTGACTATAAGTGATACAGATATATTTTAATCAATTAATCAAGAAATATTTCTTTTTCATGCTTTATATTCATACCTAACCACTTTAAAAAAATTTAATCATGTAATTTTAGGGACATCCTGATAATTTCAAGCTGCTTTTAAAATCATGTAGGAAGGTAGGTATGCCAATTTGTATAGATTTGTAAACACTATCAAGGTCTCAATATATTCACCTGAATGCAAGTGTTTTTTTTAATTTTGAATTCAAGTTTGTCTAAGCCGCCCACGGTCCGCATTCTAATTTTCTGTCCGTTCAGCGGTTGGAGCGAGAGTCTAACGCCCGTTTGAGTTTAGTCACCATTATATCGTTAGAATGCCTTTCCCATGAATAGCTGTGCTTACTTACCATAAATTGCTTAGTGTTGAAGTGTGTTCTCATGACGTTGTGAACTTCTTTGCCATTATGCAGCAGAATCAGAGTTTCCAGCGCCCGAATTACCTCGTCAGCGCGGTGATGGACCTGTGAATCGTTTGTTTGAATATATAAATAACTTTGAAATGTAATAAACGAATCATTTTCATGAATTAATAACTACTTTGCACTTTTCCGCAGAGACATCTTTTTGATGTATCTGGAGAATCATCGTAAACAATTCGCTCGACAGATCTGTATCGATAGAACGTAATTAGTCAGCAATGTTTGATGTACACTGTATATTTATGCTTTGGAGTAGCATGTAAAGTAAATACGCACTAATTTGTACAAAAACCAACACGTCAAGCTACACAATGATCAGAAAGAGAGTTTATTTTTCATGACAAGAGAACTAAGTAACGGCAGGTGAGCTGGTCTCCCTACCTGTTTGTTTCTGTAGGTGAAATCGTCCCAGGGTTCGAACCACTCAAACGGCTTCCATTCCTCCGAGTAGAGGTGGGTGCGGTGGACGGCGGGCCGGTGGTGCGGTCGGGTGTTCGATTCCCCGGACGTGGTGACGTTGTGTTTGTTGACTTGTTCCGTTAGGTGATACGTCATAGACGCCGAACCATCTCTGTCCAATCAGATCGAAAGAATTTCTTATCAAATGAACTTTCATTTCACTCTTTTGAATACAATTATCAATGAATTTAAAGCAATAATGAAAACATTAAACTAACTTAAAGACAAAAAGAGATATACTCTCATTCTGTCTGAATAATTCATTACCTCTTCATTTTCCAAACTACAGCTTTCATATTCAACTGTTGACAACGTGTTGACTAAATCATTTCACATTGCACTCATTAACCGTTACTTATCAAGGAAGTTGAACTCTGGTAAAAACCAGATTCCATAACCACAGCGGGCAATTAAACGGTCTGTACTTACAAACCGCTGTATATTATCATATTTAATATTTCGATATAGCTAGAAGATAACTGGTGGTCCATACCGGTGCTCTAGAGAGGCCACAATAAATCCCTGGGAGGCGAGCTCGCAGCACACTGTGGTGTTGGTCGTCCGGTTACCCCCCAGTCCGTGAGAAAAGATGACCACCGGAAACTGAGTGTTGGAGGGACATAGTGGGCCCTGCCAAAGGGCGGGAACGTACACGTCGCCTTCAAAGGAAAAAGTACACATTCTAAATGTAAACCCCATTCGAACAGTATAAGTATACTCAAAAGTGTGCCTCCTCAATTGTGTATACATTCTTAATAAAGGCATGAACAAAATTAATCAAACACACGAACGTCCCCCCTTTTTCGACTTGAACATTAAAAAACGTTTTTGTTATAAAAACATATTACCTAAAAAGAGATGAAGAATTTTTTTTTAGTCAATAAAACATTTAAAAGTTATTACTTAGACTTTATCCTTCAAAGTTTGAACAGAATTTGCCGTCCTTTTGAGTATGTTATTGAAATGACTTTTAAAACCCAGTTATTATATAAGAACTTCAAAACTGCCAAACTTTCACTTGTAGGTTGTTCTCTTTATATAAAGCATAAGGAAATTCGACTATCTGTATGTACCAATTCAAAGACCTAATCGTTTAGTCAAGAGTCTCTATGGCTAAAATCTTAACTCTCTTGTACTTACCTCCCATCCAATTTAATAACTTTCCGACAACTTTTATTTTCGGGTTTTTAGTCAGAATGTCTGCATAGCCTTCTCCGTACTGTTTCCTTGGTAACCAAAGTGGCCACTGTTTGTCTCTTTTCTAAAAGAGAAAGAAAAACGAAAGCATAAGTGGCTTTTTGATGCTTTATTGATGTTCTCTCCATTTTTTAGCCGCAGTAGTTCAGGCGGTGCGTATTAACATCTATTTGGTATTGAAACTGTATCTATAGGAATTTTCCAGAAAATAATGAGTTTTTCTATCGCTATACTGTAGAAAATCGGGGAACTATTTTCAGTATTATTTTGCCGTACAATACGATATATTCAGACGTTTATTTGACTTGCTGCTGTAAATAAATAACCGCCCTTAAGTGATGATCCTTTTCTGAGACACTGCGTACTATATAGAACAGAAATTTATTTATTTCTAATTTAGAGCCCAGAACAGATTGGTGTGAATTTATTATGTGCAGGATGATTTAAATCTAACATAACCAAATTTGGTTTATCGGGATGAAATTTCAGAAATAAAACAAAAAAATTCTTTTAATTCTTACACCCCCACACCCCCCGTAATTAAAAACAAAACAAAATCAATTCAACAAACGAATAAAGCCGCGTAAATAAACGTTTGTTATACAAATTAAATACCTTTACTGGTATATAGAATTTCACAACAGTTCACACTTACGTAAATGTCCGTCTTTTCCACGGGGTAGAACAGTCTGAAGAAGGAGCCCTTCTCCGTGGGCCCCCCGCACATCATATCCCAGCACCCCACGCTGTACTCCCCCGACCCAACGGGCGTGTGGCGCCGAATCTTACGACTTTCCTCCGAGTTACTCTCGTCGACAGATTTCCGAAACATCTTGAGATTAAAACTGGGCGTCCTATTCAGGGAGCCTGTCACACTGTCACATAATTTCATCTGGAGATCCATGGTTCAGATTCATGAAAGTCCGACGGCCACCCTTCAATATCTAAACAGTCCTGCTTCACAGCACGCGCGGAACCATGTGCCAAAATGTATACCAGAAGTTTTAAATCCCAAGATCAGTGTACAGCGTATTAACCCATATCCACGGAAGCTTCTTGAATGGAGTTGCAGGCAGACACAGAACCGACCGCTTCCTAGGAAAAACACTGCTAGTTTGTGTGGCTGTTTTGCTTAGTGAGTGTATACTTATTTATTTCTCTCGCGGTCGCTACGGTATCGGGCTTTAAAACAAGTCAAGCGAATTTTAAATCTCTCGCTGGGATTTCCTCGCTCAGCACTTTAATCCACGGGGTGTGGCGAACAACAAACATGTAAATTAAATATTTTCCAATCACTAATAGTTGTCGAGAATCGACGTTTGTAAGTGTTACGCAATCGTTTTGCAATGCATGTGCGCGCCACTGGAACATGTATATAAATACTCTGATGTTACGGAATGCGCGACAAGAATGTTACCTTACTCCTACACCTGCTAGGTGTTTTACGGTACACCTGATCGAAATATCCATCCATAGACTCACCAAAATAAAGCAATCAATCACTGAATACATAGTGCTTATAGTCGCTCTTCATCAATCTATTCACAAGTCGTGTATCCCTCTTGAACATACATATATCTACGTTTTGATTATCTTCTTTTTTATTTGTTAATTTATCATTGTTCGTAAATATCTATTTAGCATTTCCTCAATATTTTACGTTTATTACAAGTTTAAGCATAAGTGTTTTCCCACTGACATTTTTTGACTTTATACATCTCCTTGATATAGGAAATACTCAAACCTGAAAGCTTAATTTATGGAAATTTTAAAAACTATATAACAGTTTACATGCAATTTAACAAATCATATCCAAAAACTTAAGGTAGATCTACTGGTTAATTTGTAGACCATCCAGCCTCCTAGATAATTAATTAATTTAAGGTCAAAATCATGTAAATGAAACGATTTATAAAACTTGAGATATCAATTTATTTTATGATAATTTAGTTAAATTAGGTGCATCCAGTACATGTAATTTCAATGAAATATAAATATAAAAAAATAATTTACGGTAGCTCCGTGTCTGACGAATTTGGTTTTAAAAACCAGTACATAGACAGTGTTCTCTCTCTAAAAAAAAAAATCAGCAGTTTATATATTCGTGGCATTTTTTTTACAATGAGATAGAATAAATGTATCGGGATAACTGTTTCCGAATCGGCGATTTCAATTGTCAAATTCATAAAACATTTTTCTGCATAACTACCTGCCATAAAATACTGCCAAAATAATAAAACATATCAATCAGTATAATGATTCTTTTATCATTTTTTAATTTTGTATATCAATCTTTTTGAAAATTTGTTAACCCTCTCCAAAATATTTTCATTGATTTCGTAAGATTTAGATTTTAAAAACGTAACAAATCTAGTTATTTATAACAAACTCCGATAGATCCCTAACACCCCCCCCCCCCTCCGTTATCCTCTTAACACCATCATCCCCTACATGAAAACCTATATAGACTTGTATTCTGTATTATAATCCTCCCCTCGCCCCGCCCACCCAGTGTACTTTGGTGTATTAAGTTTATTTACATTTACCCCAGTGTGAACTGTTAAATTAACAATGTCATTTGGAAGCTAGTTTCCTTTTCTTCTACTTTAAGATTGAGGGGTACATTTGTGTGTGTGTGGGGGGGGGGGGGGGGGGGACTTCATATCTCCAAGTATCTCCATATGAAGACTATATTCTACATGAACTTCAAAAGAGGGATAACTCTATTATAAAACATACTGCAATTCAGAACTGACTAGGTAATCAACTTATAACCATCAAGTACATTAAATTTTAGGATTTTATTTCTTAAGCTTTAAACCATTATTATTAATTTTTTTTTGGGGGGGGGGGTGTTATTGGGTTGGGGGATGGAGACGAGATAAACGTATGCATGAAGTTTACCTGTAAAATTGATATCTTCTTATTGAGGAGATCAATATTTAGATCTACAAAAGAATCATGACCATGTAGTTCAGTTTCTAGACAGTTAATACAGTATATATCTTACTTCCCATAGACACCCCCACCCCCCACCCCCCAACACACACACTTTGGCACACCCACACTTTGGCACGAGTGTTTGAATATCAATATATTCGGTATACAGTTATCTTTCATGATTTAAATCCTTTTCGATCCGTCCCATATCTGTTATTTCTCCTTATACAACGCTGTGTGTGGGGCCAAGTCAGTTTAAATCAATTTATCACCGGGATTTCTCGGCGATTCTGCGCCGCCCAGGTCTACAGCTGTCGCCCTGACGGTGCTCCAATCAGTTCGATAAAACACACAAAGGCCCAGCTATACATGGAGATCTAAACAACCCAGAAATGACGTGGACAAAACGTCTTCAACACACGTGTAGCCAGGTTAAGAACGTGCATTGCCCGTAATCAAAGATCCGGGTACGAATCACGTAAATATCCGGGTATTTTCAAAGCTCTCCAAAGAAATGGCGTTGCACGTAGGAACTGTAACTTTGGCAATTGTGGTAGCGCTTGTTCCAGGATGTTCCTCCAAAGTGGGATTCCCGAAGGACCAGAAGATGGACGTTCTGTTTCCGCCCTACATCGTTCCGGCCGGACATGGTATTCCGGACGGTCATCTTCGTCCACTAGGTAAGTTTTTAATGCCTGCAGAAATAGTCGCTCTTAGCGGACACGTTCTTATCTTCAGAGTTAAGAGAGCTCGACAAACTTTCAAATCAAAGTGTTGCTTATTTAGAATTTTAATGTTATTTGTATATCATCAACTATCATCGTTTTGCAGGATGGCAGAAAAGGTCCAGCGGCAGGATCAGGGAGACACCGGAAATGCCAAGTGCGCATGCCCTGTACGTGAAGTATATCAAGAACAGCAAGCCTGTGCTAATACACGACGCCCTTCAAGATGTCCAGGCCATGACGGACTGGGAGAGTGACGTCTATCTAAAGCAGCAGTAAGTCAAACATTGCGCCATCTCACCGGAAGTGGGTGAGGATGAATGGCTGCGCTATATGCACGTCTAATTATCTCTCGCCACAAAGAAATGCAATCATGATAGACTGGGGGAATCAGCAAATACCGGGGGGGGGGGGTATACATGTACAATTAAACTGTATTGAATGTATTTTTATGAGAATTTTCCTCTTGTTCATTAGAGCTTTTCAATTGAGAAACTTTTTGAATAAGTTATGACAACTATTTATTTTCTCTTTCTCTTAAAAATAACAAATAGCTGCAATGCATTCAAATGGACCTACAAACTCTGTATTAATATCTCAATACGTAACTATTTGAACGAACAAGAATCATAAATAAACTCATAAACACCAACAATTCTGTAAACAGATTGTTATCTCAAAGGATAGGTTTCTCTGTCCAAAAGTAACGTTACATGACATCCATAACATCTGAATCAACTTTAAACAGACTGTCAATAAGTTGTTAAATGCATAGATCTACATTCTACACTACAAGAAACTATGCAACCCATTGTTTTGTTCAGGTTCGGAAGCCTGAACGTTACTGTGACCATTAAGAGACAGGCCCTGATGCAGGAACCCCTCCACGAAAGTCACGTGATGAAGTTCAAAAAGTTCCTGATAGACTACAGGTTTGAGGAGTGGTACCTTGTGACACCGATCCCCAAGAAAATGATGACCGAACTTCCGGTAAGCTTTATTTGAAAGATCTAGAGTAGCCGTACTATATACACTATATACACGTACTATCATTGCAAGTCATACTAGTACCATATTAATATTTAATTTAAACTCCATAATAATTGAATAGATATGGGTGTAATAACTTTGATTACCTTAAAAACTGAAAAATCACGATTTAAAACAGCTAAAAGACTTCTTAATAATGAAAAATGAATTAAAAGTCAATCTGTCATAAAAGTTGTGGTGGCTTGTAAAAGTGTAACGAACAATGCAGCAACGTTTGACCAATAACGAAGTATGCACCATTAACATAGAAATAACAGAATCAATGTAATAATGATAATATTAAAATTACAATTAAGGTCCGTTTATAGGAGCAAGGATTTGATCAATCCATTGTTTAATCCGGGGATGAGGAGCTATTTTAAAATAGATTGCAACTAAAGCAGGGGTTTTATTTTACATAATCGGTAAATGTTTCTATATTAAATAAGCAGAATTGTGTCTGTGACATAATTAATGATACTATAGTAGCCGGTATGACGCTGAATTCTTGTTGAAGTTTCTGTTGATTACTGGTAAGCTGGCCTTTCGACTTTCGTTCTGGTGTGCTTGGGTAAGACTTAATTACTTAAGTAGGACTTGTGTAGGCCATAGGATTCCGCCTAAGTCCTACTTAAGACCCAACTTAAGTCAGAATATTAGCGTGCTTTATGTTACAAGCCCCAGCTGCCTGCGATGCGCAAACATTCATCGATACTGTTGTTATTGCTGTTTTGTTTCTGTGATGGTCCCGCTAGCTCTCCAGCTGCGTGAGGTGCGGGACGTTCTATGACCGCCTGTATTGTTGTTGTGTATGTTGTTGATTGGCTACTGAACCTCTTGTTCTTGTTGTTTCTGTTGTAACTTTTAGTTGCCCAGCTGCCTGAGGTGCGGGACGTTCTATGACCGCCTGTACGAGGCACGGCTATGGATGAGTAGCGGGGGAACGGCGTCCCGTCTCCATAGCCACGAGGACCACGACCTTCACTGTGTACTGTTCGGGAGGAAGGATTTCATCATCATTGACGAGAAGTACAGGAACAACTTCAACTTTGTAGAAAACGTAAGGATCTCAAAAACAATAAATATCTCTATATTTCACCGAAATGAGCGTGTTATACATGCAATATGGATATACGTAATATTTCTAAAAATGCTTCGTTCTTTCGCTTTAAGGAGGAAAACTTGAATACAAAGAAATTTAGATTAATTTACGATGAAACCTATACGCTTTCAAATGCATTTGTAGATCTAAGTAATTTTTACCGGAAATTAGAGACTACACGTACTGCTTTTTTAATTATCGCTTTGTAGTACAAGAACTCTGGATCAGGTCACTCCACAATGGACGTAGAGAGGGTGAACATGTACAAATTCCCGGAAGTCGCCAACACTCCATGGCACCACGCCACACTATCATCCGGGGACTGTATTCTTATCCCAGCAGGTGCGCAAAAATTTGTTAAAAGAAGGTCTGGTTGTCAAAAAAGAAATTGGTTCATTAAATAAAATTCAGATTAACCGAATTTAATTCATAAATCAGAATTAAGATCCTGGCACAATAAAGCTCACGTGTATTAATTGTGTTACACTACAGGTTTAGTTCGATCTACATTATATTTAGTTAAAATTCATCATTCGTTTCTTTGCTCCATAGTGTAAAAAATCTTTCGGGATGCGGCCATTCTATACCAATGACTGCAACCCATAGTCGCGTTAAAGAATAATGGCCACTAGTTTGGTCAAATTTAATTTCTTTTAACTGTTAAACATTTAATTGTTTATAATGCTTGAGTAATGCATTAATAATGATCGACCAAAATTTAAAATCAGACGTAGAGTTATTGCTAGCGCTCTCTTTCACTGGAATACGCATGCTCGACTCCATAGTAGGGGATTCTGGGAATACTTTACTACTGTAGATTAACTGTACCATATGAATTTCGTTGTATCATCTTCACATGAAGTTTTGTGTTTTATTGTTAATGTCAAAAAGTAACAGTAGCTTAGGTCTTATAGTGCAAAGTTATTTTCAATTTTATAATAAATGGCTAGCCTTCAAGCTGAGAAGACAACTTCGCTTCGGATATGTTTTCCCAGCTTGCCGGAAAGGCCCGAGAAGATACGATTGCTACAAATCAGTACCAGTGGTTCTTGAAAATTTAAACCTCGGAAATGAAATTACAGTAGATATATAATGATTAAGGCACAGTCAATGAGCTATGCCATTGCCGATGTGAAGCCCACTCTAGATTCACAATTCTAAATTGACACCCCACTCCAGTACAATTCCAGTACATCGCTGTGCTTTCCTATTGTTAATTAATTGATTCAGAAATTTAAACCAATGTTTTAGAAATCTGCTTCTGTGTTTTATGATGGCTACAGCGCTAGCTCACCAATCTTTTTAAAAGATAAGCTTGAAGCAAGATACAGAGTTCACAAGTCTTTATTATGTAAACATGTTTTAAAGGGACTTGGACACGATTTTTCCATTTTCAATGTTTATATTAATAAATATAGAAGTTTATAATGCTATGTCAAAATTTGAAAGTCAAATATCAAGTTTAAGCAAGATACAGAGTTCATGATTCTTTGTGTTGTTGATAATAGTATTTATGTAGATACTGAATTAGTTTTAAATTGTTTTTTACAGATCATTTTGTCTAAGAAATGGTAATTCTCTACATTACATTTTTTGTAAACAGCTATAAGACTCGAGCTTTGTTTACATAACAATCAGTTCTTACCTCTGTATCTCGCTTGTAACTTGACTTTAACATTCAATATTGTGGTCAATCATTTAAAATGCACCAGTTAACCATTTTATACATTAAAAATTAACAAAAAAATTTTGATCTCAAATCGTGTCCAAGTCCCTTTAATTTGTCTACCACATTGGTTCGATATACCGGTAAAAGTTCTTTTTAAATCTGATTTTTCTATCTGCTAATTCGTTTAGAGCATTAATATACAATTTTTTAGTATTTGTCATATTCATTTAAGGTCTAAACCTGGAATTTTCTTGTCAACATTTAAAATGAAAACAAAAACATGACCTGAGCTTTGCTGACATAAACTAGAATTGTGAGCGCTGTATCTCGCGTATAACTCGACGAATGACACTCGATTTTGGTTGACTATTATGAATGATTTCCTGAAGCATTGAAAACGTTAAAAACGGAAAATAAATTGTGAACAAAATCGTGACCATGCTCCTTTAAGAATGAACGAATGTGGATTATATTTAACATACTAGTAATTTTAAGGGTCTTATTTGTTTAATTTCTTCACAAGAACAACACTATTCAATTAGGAAACTGCACAAATAAGATAACTAAAAACACAAATACATGTAATGCCTCATACTTAGGACAAAACTCATCTTTATGCATATATTGATATTTACTTCCGGTGACAGGATACATCCATCAGGTGCGGTCCTACGGCCGTAGCTTGTCCTTCTCCATCCTGTTCTCGCCCTCCCTGGAGTTTGACTCGTCTGACTGTAAGAAGATCCTGTCCTCAAACAACGAGGTCAAGGAAGAAGAGGGTCTGACTGAGAGGACCACCCTGGCGGACGCCCAGTATATGTGGATAGACGGTGACGGGCACAGGGTAAAAACAAATTCTCTATTTTGAATATCTAAATTTCATTATCTTTTTCACTAAATATAAAGACAATAAGTTCGTTGCCTAATTAATTCACTATTCATAGACAGCAGGTTTTTTTTCTTGAAATAATAATTTCTGTAAAGAAAACGTGTTTGGAACATTGATAGCTTTTATTTTAACGTTGCGTTTTCTTTTACAGGTGTTGAGTTTCGATAGGATGGAACCAGTCTTACTCAGATCTACACTTTTACATTTAATGAGAACAAAGGAAAACTTTTACTTAAAGCAATTCGAACACTTCTACAATGACGCAATGAAAAGGGTAATACATATTTGATGGATGAAATTCTTATTTACAAGAACTTAGAGTATCGTTTCACGGTCATAAATGGTTAAAACTTGTCATGATTTTTATGTTGTAGTTCACTACAAAACCTGCAGCCGCTGACGTCTTCCAGATGCTAACTTCTGATGTTGGCCGAGACTACTTAACTAGAGATGACATCACGAATCTAAGTGACGAAGCAATTACGTCACTATCACGTGTACTTAAATATGGACAGTTTCCGGTGAAAATCAAAAAGAGGGTTGAACTTTAACCCCATCATTGACACGGACAGTTATATTCATACTTAATTAATTACAGTCACCTAAACACGGAACAAAACACAACAGACTGGACGGTATCTTAACTGTACATGGATATCATAGTGAAACTGAGAATGGCGGAAAACTTTGTATAAATGTGAAATATTTGCATGAAATTCATCAAACATTCATACATTTAAAATAGTTGACAATAAATGTTTTTTTCATAAACGAATTCTTATTTCTCAAACTCAATGACCGTTATAGACCGGTTGTTTTGCTTGTCCCTACATGTATATTACAGACCGTGATTTGTTCGATTAGCCTGTTAATGGCGGGTCAAACCAAAAGTATCAGGCTGTTGAGGTTCTGTTCCCAATCGCAACTTATAGGACCTGCTTGTTCCGAAAAAAGAAAACAACGGAGAAGTTTTTTTTTATTCCTTTATATACAGATGTGAGAGGATCACTCTAACAAGGTCCGGCGTGCACGGCGTGGAGGGCGTGTCCGTGTCCGGAACACTCGGCCTTGGCAAACTCACAACTGTAGAATAAAACAGGAAATTCCGTTACGTCAAACACAGCAGTAAAAAAGTAGAATAATCAAAGTACTCTAAGTACTTGATGGAACTACAATGCATGCTGAAGGTATATGCCAGTATGCAATATTATTCTGAATTAATTGTAAATTATTAACTTTATTTATGATTTATTAGCCTCGAATGAATACCAGAGAGAAAATACCACATACAAAGACAACAATCGGCGTTCAAGAGATAAATTGGCTGACTGATGTTGATGGTACGTACCTGTTGTGATAGGTGACTCCGTCGGAACCACAGACTACTTCCGTCTCAAACGTGGAGCAGTCCTGTTGAAGGACATGGGTACAGAGTTCGGAGCCCTGGGGAGGCTTCTCACACTGGACAGCTAAATCAAGTACCAAAATAAAAATTAAAGATAAACGAACTAAAATAACGACTGATCCCTGGGGAGGCTTCTCACACTGGACAGTTAAATCAAGTACCAAAATAAAATTAATGATAAACGAACTAAAATAACGACTGATCCCTGGGGAGGCTTCTCACACTGGACAGCTAAATCAAGTGCCAAATAAAAAAAACTTATTATAAACTACATGTATATTCATCTTTATATACAAACTACAATGGTGACAGATTCCAAGAGAGGCTTCTAGCGTTATTTACCAAACAAAGAAACTTACTATTTACTACATATATAATGTATTATTATATTTAAACAATAAAATGCCTTCTTCAGTGATTCATGCGGGATATGAATGTAATGACATAATTATAGCAAATTACAGAAAAATGAAATTTTATTTGCTGCAATGATCGCTACCTTCATAACTCGCATGGATCATCAAAGAAAGCATTTTATTGTTCATATTTACATCTTTCTTTTATTATTATAATGATCATAAAAAATTAAGAAAAGTTAACTACAATATTTCTAACGTTAACGTACAAAACGTACATAGTCCGTTAGATAAAAGAAACAGCCAAATCGTCTTCTATGGGAATTTGAGTGACGTCATCATGATTATTTCGTGGAGTCCGTGATTTTCCTTAGATCGATGAAGGTATTAACCGATCGATAAAAAGGTCGTGCAGATCTAAGTCTTGTCAGTTTCAACAGAGCTATGAATTGCAATCGATTTTGGTTAGAAATAGAGGGAATCATACATGGTGGATTTGATATAAACTAATTAATAACAGATCCCTGAAGATATTCTCACACTGGACAGCTAAATGGAGTACGTAATAAAGAAACTTATCCTTAACTACATGGTATTCATTTTTATATACAAACTAAAATAATGATGAATCTTTTCGGGGGGGGGGGGGGGGGGCTTATCTTACTGGACTGCTACTAATAAAGTACGAATAGAAAAATGCAAGATATTATGTGTAAATACATTTATGCATAGTGTACAAAATACCGCTAAGTTTATCAATGCAACATTGGGGGACTACACACTGTTAAAATGTCCGACCATGTCAGTTTTAAAACATAATAAGGTAAAAAAAAAAAAAACAATTTGTAAACAGACATCAATAACAGGAATCTGTACATGTACATATCTGATTAAAATCACCATGTGTATATATAGAAAATTGCGAGGAGCAACAGAGAAATCTTCAATAACCTAGGATGTTCTAATGTCTGTATAAAGTATCTAACTGCATGGGATTTCGTACAAAATTATTCAGTACTATTATCAAACAACAAAAGTGGCCTGCAATTTAGATGGTTTGTTGAACTAAATTGACTGCAGTATTTACGTGTACTTTTATCTTTATTGAATCACGTTCTGGCTGGTTGGGACTCAATGTTTAACAGATGAAGTTACAACAGAAGCTGGGTGTTCTTAGTACTCGGGTACCCACACTGACCCACATCGATAACCCACCGAGGGACCCGGCTACAGAGAGTTGAACTGGCTCTAAAGTACTGTTACGTATACAAGAGATATTGTTTTGTTTAACAATAGTCAAGTTTATTTTATCACATATCTTCAGTCATGATGCCCATCGATTTCTATTTTACGGTTTGTGGGTAGTACCGTAAAGCTAAATCGTTCGAAGTAAATATTTATGGTCAATATATAATATTACTGTAGCTATGACATTGACATATATATCAAATATATAATATATTTTGAGAAGTGTCTTACTTTCAATAAAGACTACCGATAAAGTATATAATAACTATAAGTAGTACCTATGAATGTTTAATTGTACTTATAGACTTAAAACAATGACTTACCTACAACAACCAAAAACAGAAGGACAAAAGCTCTCATCTTGGTTTATGGGTTTTTTTTCTGATCGGAGAGTGGTGCGTCTTATCTCTCGTCTTATCGCTGTTATAGACCAGTCAAGGTCATTCTGAAGGTCATGCCAATCACGGAACTTGGTCAGGCCGTCCGTGGACTGATCAAATCAATCACGCTCGTTACTTAAAGAGTTTAAGACTAAGGGATTTGCCCTAATACAATTAACTACATGAAAGAGAAGGCAATATTTCCAATTTTTTTTTGCCAAAAATGATTGAAACATTGTAAGTTTGTGTAATTTAAAAATGAAAACACTTAAAAATTTCATTATTTAATATATGTTTTTTCAAAAAGTTTATAATTTTTTTTTCAATTTATGGTACATGTATCGCGGCCTTATCTTTTCTTTGTGAGTCAAGGATCTGAAGTCAGACAACCCGAGTGATTTGGACCATGACTGTATATAAAACAAACCTTTCCGATACCTAGTGTGAACTTTAACCATTAATAAAATAACACCAAAGTTAGAAACCAGAGATAACCTGTTCTTAATTTCGCAATCTCACTATTATGATAAATACGTTTTATTCTAATTTCTAATCGACATATTTATCATCTTCATCTATGATTATTAGCAATGATAAGCGATTTTACACGAGCATTCACATAAACACAATGTGTAGATTACAAGGTTGAAGCTATAAAACGATTCCCTGGCGCACACCAGGGTTTATTTAATATTTAACAAGATCCAAGTAACAGATAACAGACATAGATAACGGGATTCCATTTGTTATGCTCACATGTAGACGTCTTGTACACATGTGCGGTTGCACTATGTTGTTTTTTTTTTACACCTGGTGTCAACTTTTCAAAATGATATATTTAAAACGTTTCAAACAACTCTATATAAATCATGATCAAAAAGATTTAATTAAATCGTACTTTTTCATGAATGGACTTTGTAGCAATTATTTTAATTCGATAATGCGGGTCCTTGTATTTGCAAACATGCTCAGGTGCAGTGGCCCAGTTATTCACATCAACGTGTACCCAGAAACTTTTACGTGTACTTGTTTCACCATACATATCGTTCTAAGTCCTTTAGGATGTATATTGTATTTGTTTACTGGTGTTGCATGAATTAACTACATGTTCCCTCCTCATGTTTCCATCCCCACCCCCACCTCCATATTCACACGAATTCTGTTTACAACTTTACGTACTGCTTTTTGAATGTTTTAAACAGATGCTGTGGGTTCAGAAAATCATCAGTACGAGAGTAAAGGCGCAAAGAGCATTATTCATGCTAAGCTAGGTGGGTTCGGGCTGAGAGAGAGAGAGAGAGAAAGAGAGAGAGCATAAAAGAGCATGACATGACCAGACTGAAACCTACAGAGAGAGACAACAAATAGTACCGAGAAAGACCTATTGCATAGCACCGGTCGATCAAGTACCGAATTCATCTACCATTCTATTTTTAGTAACACGTTGCAGGATGCAATAAATGTCTGGATGTAAAGTACCAGTGCAGGAAACATAAATCTGGACCACAAAATGTCACAGAAATTTTGACGAACCGGAGAATACTGTACTGATTACAATTACAAAATCAGTGTGTGTTTATATCGACCGGTGGGAGACAAGACAGACAACCATCCGAGGGAAATACGGATCTTCTTGGCCGACAACTTATCATGGAAGAGGAAATTTCGAAACCAAACGTTCAGTGTTGCGATCAAAGCTCTTTTGTATTGTAATGATACATTTTGAATCATTCCAATTTTAAAATTAAAGTTCACAAAAAAATACTTCCTTCAACTTTACCTCTATAAGAATCAAAATTCAGACTCAAACTTTTAAACGTTTGGTATCGCGTTTTATTCATTTATTTATCCAAAATATTGACAGACGAACAAAGAAACAAGATCTTAATTCTTACAGGGAGCGATAATTTTTTGTTGTTGTAGTTTTTATTGGGTTTTTTTATTTGCTTTCTGCTTAAAAAATACTTTTGGTTTGCTCTAATGTCGTGTACATGTAGGTTGTTCTCAGGGAACCAAAAAATTTTTTAGGGAGAGTCAAGAGCTATATCTTTATACATGTAGAAGAAATGGAGTCGTGTTTGTTTATGGTTGATGGCGGGTCAGAGGGTTGTTGACAAATACTGAACAAAAGTCAATCAGTCGAACTGATACAGTATATACTACAGTAGATATATCTTACACACGTCCAGGACGAGGGCGTTTATCTGTAGATCAGTACTCTGTAGCGGGCCGTGGTAGATGGCGCTAGTGTCGTTATCTTTGTGATACTTTGTATTGTAAATATCAGCATCAAAGTTTGGGCCGGGGCATCGAATTGGGGGCCAATTTGGGAAAGTCTTAAATTTTGTAAATAAAAAAAAAAGTAATAAATAAATAAAAATCGGAAGCGTTGGAAGAAAAGAAGTGTGTTCATAAAACGCAATTATTTCTTGCATCCTCGAATTTTCATCTAATCTACATTTTTTATCCGTTTGACAACTGAGACTGTTGAGGAAGTTTGCCCCCCTGGTCCCCTCTGTGCATGAAGTCCAAAACTCGTGCAAATACATGTCTGTAATTCATACTCCTCCTCTGTATTTGTGCTGCATGCTGTGTTGTATACCTAATGGAGATACTTGATGGACTAATTACTGATTTTAATTAGTTTTAATCATGCATTTCAAACCAGGATCTAAGATTCTCATTTGTTTGTCCGTCTTTTTTCTACAGTATTTTAATTTCGGTAAGTCTAATATTTCCATTTCATTGTATTGTCATGCTGTAAATTTTAAATTTGTTGTCATGCTGTAAAATTTGTATTTACACCCACCCAGTAAATTCAAAATTTTCAACATGACAATATTGTTTTCTTCTTAAGCGCCATATATGTATGCAATCACGAAATGGGTCAAAAAGAGAAACGATAGATTGTTTACTTTGAATTTTAAAAATGAAATGCATGCGATTTTCATAGTAATCCGCAATAGCAATAAATGAATTTATCTATATACACATCTTCTTTGAATAGTGTTTTAATGTATAATTCTACGTACCACTGTCAACCTCATTGCGTGTGGGTTTTTTCTCTAATATCCCACGTGGATCTTGATTTGAACAAATAAAATTTCAAATACCATGCATATATGATATATCATAATATTTTTTTTGCATCTTTAAGCTTTTGAATCATATGTAATTGTGATAATTTCATACTTGATTGTCTGTTCGGCGCTCTAAATTAGAATTTAATGTTCTAGCTCTCCTGGTCTGTGATTTTACACAATTTTGATATGACATGATTTTGAAATATTTAATCATATTCAAGATTTCATTTTTATTTCATGTCATCCTTCAGAGTTTGATATAATACATGTTTTTGCGCGGATCCAGAAACGGGGGTGTCGAGGGCCCAGGCCGAATTGGGGGGGGGGGGGGGGGGGGAGAGGGGGAGAGGGTGCCCGAAGCCTATTTTCTGGAATTTTGAAATTCGTGAATTTAATGAATAATTTTCCAAGGGGTGGGGTATGGGAGTCAGCCCCTGCCCATATCCCTTTAGATCTGTGCATATTATAAAGGTTGTATGATAGGTGATGCTTCGTCTAGTGGATAAGCGATCCGGGAATAATATTTCCATTCATTTTTCTTCATGTACTATCTATAAATTAAGCTTTCCTATTTTGTGTCTGCAAGTCTTATTTCCTTTGCGCTCAATCGTTAAAAGGAGGCCAACATTGTGTAATTTAGCTTAGTAACCCAGTCAATTACATGAATATAACAATTTATTTTTGAGCTTTGGTTGATGCAAATTTTGTGTTTATGTTGATTTTGTCACAAAAAGTTGAGTACTGATGCATGATGCACTTGGTCGCATTTTAGACTATAGTTATACAAGGCCCCTATTACAAAATGAGTGTAGTTACAAGACTCGTCATTTTATGTAAAGCGCAGTTTAACTCAGAGATAAAGTTTATCTTCTGCACCATAGTCTATGAATTGCCTCTATATCATTACGACAGCTATGAGATAGTCTGTGTCAACGTCCCAAGTGAATTAATGTAACGTTTAACTATATAGTAACATTTTTAAAATTCCATGCCCAACATTTCACTTCATTGTCATTTTTGAAGACAAATTGTACCCAGTAGTATCAGTAAATTATTTGTCTTGCTTTTGTGTCAAATTTAAGAAAGTTAAGTTGAAAATTGACTTACAATTGAATATTTAGTCAAATTCTAAAAACAGTTGCAAGTGAAACTGGAAGCTGCAGCTTCCCATCCCCCTCTTCCGTTCCAGATGGTGAGCAGACCTATTTTGTATCTTTAAGTCTTTGTTATTGACTGTGGGTAAATAGTGTGTATGTTGGTATGTACATGTATGTGGGGTCAGTAAGCACTGTATTGTAGATCAGTGGGTTATATTATGATAATCTAATCTCGGTCACACAAATCTTGATTGGAGTACAACCCCAGGACCTGATAGCAATGGCAGACTGGACTTCAAGTGTCAAAGTTTGATCTTTCTTTGTATCACTGATATTGAACCTTACATATTTATTCAACAGCTAGTATTGAGATGTTTTATTTTTAAAATTATGAAATGTTTTCCAGTACATGAGTTTAAAATGTTTTAAGTGTATTGGTAAATGTACTTCCTGTATTAGTATGACTGTTTATTTCTGCATGTGCAAATTTTTGCACTTTTGATTCAATGCACATTTGATATTTTTGCATTGGGGGGGGGGGGGGGGGGGAATTTCTGAATTATTTGACAATGAGGAAAATGCAAAAATTGAACTCATCTTTGTTCGTTGATTTTTTGTGATTCAGATAAAACAAAAAATTTATTAGAATAGCAACCTGCAAAGAATTTTAGTTACTTTTGCACATACTTGTAAATATACTGGTTTATCTGCAACAATTTAGTCCTTTCCAATTTGTATCTGATGTGCCCCCCCCCCCCCCCAAAAAAAAAAGGGAGTCAGGCTGAGTTATTGCAGCAAGTACTGGTTACATACATTTATCATTCTTAACTTGGATCTCTAATCATAAACAAAATCTAGACAATAAAACAAGAATAACAACAGGTTTATTTTGTTTCAGTATCTTCGACTAATCAGAATTGTCCTCTGTATTGGACGGCCTATGGTAATGTTTGTTACCGATTTCGATGGGTGAATCTCAAGAGTTGGGTGGAGGCAAAAACATGGTGTGCAGCACAAGGAGGAGACCTGTTAAAGCTGGAAAATGCTGCAGAAAAAGTAAGT
Organism: Magallana gigas; assembly: GCF_963853765.1. Taxonomy (NCBI): domain Eukaryota; kingdom Metazoa; phylum Mollusca; class Bivalvia; order Ostreida; family Ostreidae; genus Magallana; species Magallana gigas. The sequence goes on along the minus strand of NC_088857.1, from coordinate 55,593,059 downwards.
ACCCCTATATCATCTACACCGGTTTTGTGACTTTCCTGATGAGGGAAACAAACAAAATGAACAAGACCATGTGGACTTGGGATTGACAAATAAGCACCAGCCTAAGTACAAGTCTCGACACTTGGAGAGCAAGTTAACCTATTATTTAAACCATGATGCAATCAAACTTTTCTTTTGCATGTGTAGATTAGGCTTTTCTTGTTTCTGTATTTTTCATGATTTTCCCCTTTTTTGTAGACGTACATTACAAATGCCATCCGCAACCTTAGACAACACAACCACCTTAGCACGTCCCTGAAATGGTGGACCGGGATGAACAACAAGAACCCACAATCGCAGGCCTGGGTGTGGGGAGACAACTCTCCGGTAGCACCCGTCATCATGTGAGAAACACTCCAACTAATTTACCCTCTCTACCCTCCCCAATTACCAGAATATGGCCAAAGAAAGAATGGAGGGAGAAGCTTTGATTTTAGGTTCTGAAAGAAATCTCCATCATGCCATGATGACAAACATAATAATTGTCAAGGGAGATAACTTTTAGACAGATTTTATCTACACATTGTCGCTGACCTGTTTAATGTCTGGTCATTTTTTAAATTCCAGAAGCTCCGCCCACCTCCACCAGTCTACAACGGACCACTGCGTGTACACCAGCGAGACAGAACTAAGGAACCTCCAGTGCTGGCAGAAGGCGGCCTACATCTGTGAGAGACCTAGAGGTATCTATCTTTGTCTTTATTTTACATCTGTGAGAGACCTAGAGGTATCTATCTTTGTATTTATTTTACATCTGTGAGAGACCTAGAGGTATCTATCTTTGTATTTATTTTACATCTGTGAGAGACCTAGAGGTATCTATATATCTTTGTCTTTATTTTACATCTGTGAGAGACCTAGAGGTATCTATCTTTGTTTTTATTTTCTTCTACAGTGTTCTAGCAGTGAAATCCACAACTCTCACTCAAATTCATTCTGTTTGTGTCTTGCATCAATACTCTATAAATGATTCAATAGAAATATTAAACTTATTCATTAGTAGCAAATTCAGCCATTATATTATAAATAGTGCCTGTTTGGGAGGGTAACAGTTGAAATTGACACCCCTAGAAAACCATTGTCACCCGACGCGCAGCAGAGGTTGACAATGGTTTTCGAGGGGTGTCAATTTCAACTGTTATCCTCCCAAACAGGCACTATTTATTTTGTTATACTGAATGTCTTAATTTTTAAGAAAATTTTACTGCTTTTATATAGGAATAACGTGAATTCTACAGCGAACCGTACGAGCATAATTTTCGCGCATGTAACATTTTTTAATGTTACCCGTTGCTAAGTGCGTTGCTAACGCTGAGGGTAATAGAAAATATTATTAACTGCGTCTTAACCAATCAGATTTCAGTATTTAACATGAAAGTATAACAATATTTCATAATACCCCTGTCGTTTTGTAGGAACCCCTCTCACTTGTGATGCAACCTCTGGATGGCAGCAATTCAACAACTTCTGCTATCAGGTCCACCCAACAAATCCTCAAACATGGGCAGGAGCAGTGTATGTAGCTATAGATCTATGTATGAGAGAGAGAGAGAGAGAGAGAGAGAGAGAGAGAGAGAGAGAGAGAGAGAGAGAGAGAGAGAGAGAGAGAGAGAGAGAGATGGACAGAGACAGGCAGTGTTGTTAGGAAATTCTGACTTAGGTGGAAAAACAATAAACCTTACCAGAGAGAGAGACAGAGAGAGAGAGAGAGAGAGAGACAGAGAGAGAGAGAGAGAGACAGAGAGAGAGAGAGAGACAGAGAGAGAGAGAGACAGAGAGAGAGAGAGACAGAGAGAGAGAGAGAGAGACAGAGAGACAGAGAGACAGACAGAGAGAGACAGAGAGACAGAGAGACAGAGAGGGGAACAGCAAGTCAGTGATTTTATCAACAATATTTGCTGTGCTGGATGGAATTAATTTGATAAGTTTGCTTTTGTAGACAAGTGTGTTCCAGGAACGGTGGGGATTTGGTGGAGATTGACAACGACCAGGACCAGACCGCGATTCATGACTTCGCGCGGAATACTCACAAACCATTGTGGACCGCCCTACACAGCGTACAGAAGGTCGGCAGAAACATGAATATTATCAGCTGATTGTGTCTTCTGTAGAGAATCTGTTCATCCTATGCATGGAGTGGTTGGTTGCAGTGTCTGATGAAGCTTTGTTTGGTTTCAGGGTACCACCAACTCGTGGCAGTGGCTGAACGGGACCGTACTCTCCACCAACCCCAGTCTGCAGTATTGGGCAAACGGCCATCCCCCAGTCCTCAGGAGGTATGCTGCTTATTTACAAATTTATGCTTAACTTCTTTTTGTCTAGGTCCTTGGAATTGAAAACATTTTTTTCTACATTAACGTGACTGGATTAGAAACAAATACAAATATAACTGCACTGTACATATTTCATTAACTATCATCTATTTAATAACCATTTTTATCATGTAAATGCCTCAATGTATCAATCCTTAGAATATGCAAAACAGTGTTCAGTAAGTCAGGAACACAGTGCAGTATATCATAAGTGACAACAGGCATTAATTAATTATGCCATAACTTCAAAAAATATATTCTATTTTTTGATAGAATTTTGTTCAATGACATACAAATATAAAATGCAATCTAACATAATTTGAGAAAATTCTGTTAGATCTCGCCTTGTCTTTTCACTGAATCACTGACCATTAGAATGAATTCTTACCTTCAGTAATGCAATGAACAATACCTGTGTCTGGATGAACAATAATCAGCCGGATTATCACAAATCCTGGTCCACCGACAACTGTAACGTCAGGAAGGGCTATGTCTGCAAGAGACCTGAAGGTGAAACACTTTATAGATGTAGTCACATTTCTGTAGACATTGTGCAGTTATATTCTGAAAATCAGTGTCCTGCACTGTTGATCCAATATATGTATGTAACATTGTAACAGAGGACCCTCAAATTTTAATAGGGAAAACCTTTGTGACCATGTAACCTGCAACACAATGGATAAGCTTTGAATCTCTCTCTCTCTCTCTCTCTCTCTCTCTCTCTCTCTCTCTCTCTCTCTCTCTCTCTCTCTCCATAGACTGATGCCTGGATTCTATTTTAGGAGTGTGTATGCCAGGCTGGGTACCCCATCAGAAACTCTGTTTCCTGTTCAACATCCGGTTCAAGTATAACTGGTTCCAGGCCAACAACTTCTGCAGAGCCTCCGGAGGAAATCTGGTCTCAATATATGGGTAAATTTAAACATGATGCAAGAGCTTAATTACATATATATGTATGTATCTACCATTATTATTTTGTTGTGACAAATTATGGTTATTTAGAACCTGTATGGAAGCGTTCAGTTGCTGGTCAAGTTATGAGAGCTATTGGCCAATGCCTATTTATCCTAATCTACTGGATCATCGGTCTCTGTTTAAACATTTAATGAATATATACTTTGACTAACAATGTATTGTTGTGTTTATTAGGGGTACCTTCACCAATAACAATGTTTTGTTGTGTTTATTAGGGGTACCTTCACCAATAACAATGCATTGTTAGCTCACCTGAACCGAAGGTTCAAGTGAGCTTTTCTGATCACCCGTTGTCCGTCGTCCGTCCGTCCGTCTGTCTGTCTGTCTGTCTGTCTGTCCGTCCGTCCGTCTGTAAACTTTTCACATTTTCAACTTCTTCTCAAAAACCACTGGACCAAATTGAACCAAATTTGGTACAAAGCATCCTTATGGAAAGGGGATTATAAATTGTTAAAATAAAGGGCACAGTCCTTTTCAAAAGGGAGATAATTGCGAAACAGTAAGTATAGGGTGCATGTCTTTAAAAATCTTCTTCTCAAGAACCACTGCACCAGAAATGCCAATATTTACACAAAAGCTTGTATACATAGTGAAGATTCTAAATTGTAAAAATCGTGACCCTCGGACCAAAACTGGGGCCCCAGGCGGGGTTCAAAGTTTAACATAGAACTACATAGGAAAATGTTTAAAAAATCTTCTTCTCAAGAACCACTGCACCAGAAATGCCAATATTTACACAAAAACTTGTATATATAGTGAAGATTCTAAATTGTAAAAATCGTGACCCTCGGACCAAAACTGGGGCCCCAGGCGGGGTTCAAAGTTTAACATAGAACTACATAGGAAAATGTTTAAAAAATCTTCTTCTCAAGAACCACTGCACCAGAAATGCCAATATTTACACAAAAACTTGTATATATAGTGAAGATTCTAAATTGTAAAAATCGTGACCCTCGGACCAAAACTGGGGCCCCAGGCGGGGTTCAAAGTTTAACATAGAACTACATAGGAAAATGTTTAAAAAATCTTCTTCTCAAGAACCACTGCACCAGAAATGCCAATATTTACACAAAAACTTGTATATATAGTGAAGATTCTAAATTGTAAAAATCGTGACCCTCGGACCAAAACTGGGGCCCCAGGCGGGGTTCAAAGTTTAACATAGAACTACATATGGAAAATGTTTAAAAAATCTTCTTCTCAAGAACCACTGCACCAGAAATGCCAATATTTACACAAAAACTTGTATACATAGTGAAGATTCTAAATTGTAAAAATCGTGACCCTCAGACCAAAACTGGGGCCCCAGGCGGGGTTCAAAGTTTAACATAGAAATACATAGGAAAATGTTTTAAAAATCTTCTTCTCAAGAACCACTGCACCAGAAATGCCAATATTTACACAAAAACTTGTATACATAGTGAAGATTCTAAATTGTAAAAATCGTGACCCTCGGACCAAAACTGGGGCCCCAGGCGGGGTTCAAAGTTTAACATAGAAATACATAGGAAAATGTTTAAAAAATCTTCTTCTCAAGAACCACTGCACCAGAAATGCCAATATTTACACAAAAGCTTATATATACATGTATAGTGAAGATTCTAAATTGTAAAAATCGTGACCCTCGGACCAAAACTGGGGCCCCAGGCGGGGTTCAAAGTATAACATAGAACTACATATGAAAAATGTTTAAAAAATCTTCTTCTCAATAACCACTGCACCAGAAATGCCAATACATACACAAAAGGTTGTATATATAGTGAAGATTGTAAAAATCGTGACCCCCGAACAAAAAGTGGGGCCCCAGTAGGGGTTTAGATTTTAACATATACATGTATAGGAAAATGTTTTAAAATCTTCTTCTCAAGAACTATAGTGCAACTGTTTGAGATATTACTATGCATACATGTACATCCTTAAATAATGTAGATTCAAAAAATTGTAACTCCCGGACAATTGATGGGCACCAAGAGGGGTTCAAAATTTAAACATTTTAAAAAACATAAAGGATAAAAATTTTCTTCTCAAGAACTACAATGTTTTAGTTTGTGGAATTTCTATGCATGCATCCTTCGCTTATGTAGATTCCTAATTGGTAAAATCGTGACCCCCGGACCAATACTGGGGCCCCAAGATGGGGTCAAAGTTTATTATAGAAATATAAAGGTAACTTGTTAAAAATTCTTCTTCTCGAGAACTACAATGCTTCAATTTGTGAGATTACTATCATGCATACAACCTTGGATAATGAAGGTTCGACAGTTTTAAAATAGTGACCCATGGACTAATACTAGGGACCCAAGATGGGTTTAAAGGTAAATGTAGAAGTACCGGTATATATGGAAAATGTTTAAAAATCTTCTTTTCGAGAACTACAATGCATCAATTTGTCAGATAACTACGTAAGCACCCTCAAATAGTGTAGATTCGAAATTATAAAAGCCGTGACCTCAATCTAATACTGGGGCCCCAAAAGGTGTTTAAAGTTTAGCATAGAAATATAGAGGGAAAATGTTGAAAAATCTTTTTCTAGGGAACTATAATGCTTCAGCTTGTGAGATAACTATGCAAGCATCCTTAAATAATGTAGATTCCAAATAATTAAAACTTTAGCACTGGACTAATACTGTGGCCCCAAGAGGGGTTCAAAGTTTAACATAGAAAGATATATTGAAAATGTTTTTAGAAAGTTTTTCTCGAGAACTATAATGCTACAGTTTGTGAGATTACTATGCAAGGATCCTCAAATTGTGTAAACTCTAATGTAGTGGAACCAAGAGTTATCTTTCTTGATGTTCTGTACAGTCTGAGAGTTATTCCTCTTGAAGTGGAACTCTTCTACGTTCAGTTTTTCAGGTTGTGTACGTGCGGTCCCACCGCAGTGCTACACATTTTCATTCCTATGTTACTATTTATGTTGTTCAAGCCAACCATAAACCTCGGACCATAACTGGGTCCCCAGAAGGGGGTTCAATGTTTAAAATAGAAAAAGCATATGCTACGAAATGTAATGTTACAAGGAACTGCTATTCAGGTGAGCAATGTGGCCCATGGGCCTCTTGTTGTGTTTATTAGGGGTACCTTCACCAATAACAATGTATTGTTGTGTTTGTTAGGGGTACCTTCACCAATAACAATGTTTTGTTGTGTTTATTAGGGGTACCTTCACCAATAACAATGCATTGTTGTGTTTATTAGGGGTACCCTCACCAATAACAATGCATTGTTGTGTTTATTAGGGGTACCTTCACCAATAACAATGTATTGTTGTGTTTGTTAGGAGTACCTTCACCAATTTCGTGAATTCATACCTGGATGAGTTACAAACTGCAGGGATTGACTCTTTTTGGATTGGTCTCACAGGTTGGTAGTCAAAATTATCAAACCATTCTTTTAATTATTATTGGAAATAGTCTTCTTTTTTTATAAAGAAAAGTTCATTTCATATGTAGACAATCATACTGAGGACATAGCATTGTACGACATAAAAGAATGTTGTATAACTGTTTATCTGATCAAAAAACATATTCTGACCTGGATTTTTGGTATGATTATTATTTAAAAAATGATAATGTGTTGATAATGATAGTGTAAAAGTGGTTAAAAAGTGATTAAGTGTTGATAATGATACTGTAAAAATGGTTATTTACGCATCAGGTACGCAGTTAGCTTAAAACCACGTAAAATACCCCTGTATGTGTGGTAAAAAAATCAAAACTTTAGGGTGCTTATATGTTTCACCATAGAAAATGCGTACTTGACCAGCATACATAAACAGTTTTACAGTATAAATTTTAGTGCAAAGTATACAAAAAATCTGTTTAATTTTTTAACAGATAACAACAGAACTGGTCCATGGATGTGGACGAATGGTGGGAATATCGCTCACTACCAGCACTGGCCGAGGAACCACGCCGCCACCAACACACCCAACCGACAGGACTGCTCCTTCATCAACACAGGTCAGAATCACAGTACTGAGAGTACTGGCAGGTCAAAATCACAGTAGTGAGAGGACTGGCAGGTCAAAATCACAGTACTGAGAGTACTGGCAGGTCTAAATCACAGTACTGAGAGTACTGGCAGGTCTAAATCACAGTACTGAGAGTACTGGCAGGTCAAAATCACAGTACTGAGATTACTGGCAGGTCTAAATCACAGTACTGAGAGTACTGGCGGGTCTAAATCAGAGTACTGAGAGTACTGGCAGGTCAAAATCACAGAACTGAGAGTACTGGCAGGTCTAAATCACAGTACTGAGAGTACTGGCAGGTCAAAATCAAAGAGGACTGTGATATCATTTTTAGATGTTTATTAATAAAGGCAAAAAAATCTTTATATAATTAAATCAAAGTTTTACTTTCACTTCATATTTCTATGAAAAGAATAAAATATTGATATATTCTTAGAGAAATGAAAGATTAAGGGTACTTATTTGTTTTTAATCAAAGTGCTTACCAGAATTTAACAAATATTATGTAATCCAATAAATTTAAAAATATACTGAGAACTATGGCAGCAAGGTATGAAATTACAATTTAATTTAATACATGTAATAGGATATAGTACCAATATCCTGTTACAAACCAACAAGATATATATAGAAGATCCCTATATCTATAATCATTTTCTCCTTCTCTCCTTCTCCAGCTGATGGTAATGGATATTGGAGAACCACCACAAACTGTGTGGCCCAGAAGGCGTTTGTGTGTCAGATTCCAATGGGGAAGCAGGTCAAGCCTGTGACCACCCCTAGACGTAAGTCAGTAGACTGTAGGAAAAGGTATTGGTAAAATTATAAAGGTTTTAAACAGAATATTAGAAATGATAAAGCTTGTTTTACTTGGACTAGGCTTTGATTTGAACCCAGCCTCAAAACTTATAGTGGGAGGTATAGCTATAAAGGTTAAGTGATATCATATTTTTGGAATCATAAGAATTTGAATTTGGTATAATTTTATGGATAAATGGCTTAACCCTTCTTCTACAAATCTACATCCTCAGTAAATAATGAAACATAGTTTTTATTTGTTAATTATTCAAACCACTCCATGAAATATTATCCCATGAAACTCTGAAAAAGTTGCTTTACTTTATTTGGCAAATATGAATGTTAATGATTTCACTGTTATCAAAAATACCAAAAAAATTATATGGCTAGATAAGTATTAAGTAACTACTTTGTACATGCGTTAAAAAAAATCATTAGATACACTTAGATCTCTATCATATTTTCAAAGACAACATTCTTTTACAGCCCAGTTCAAATGTGACGGGCACTGGGTACTCTTCAATGGAAACTGTTACCAGTTTAACGACACCAAACTAACCTGGCTGAATGCTCGCACGGCCTGCCAGGGGATTGGAGCAGACCTTGTCACCATCAACTCAGCCAACATACAGTCCTTTGTCCAAAGTAAGAAATCTTGTCATTTTCATATATTTTTTTGGTTTTTAAATATCTGGTAACATAATTGAATGAGAGTCACATTGGTCATGTTTCAGGGCAGTCGCATGGTAACGAGTACTGGATCGGACTAAACGACAGAACTCGGGAAAGATCCTGGCAATGGCTGGATGGACACACGGTCAGTCTCTCTCTCTCTCTCTCTCTCTCTCTCTCTCTCTCTCTCTCTCTCTCTCTCTCTCTCTCTCTCTCTCTGTATTCATTCATCTATCAATCCACGGGAAAGATCCTGGCAATGGCTGGATGGACACACGGTCAGTCTCTCTCTCTCTCTCTCTCTCTCTCTCTCTCTCTCTCTCTCTCTCTCTCTCTCTCTCTCTCTCTCTCTCCCTCTCTCTGTATTCATTCATCTATCAATCCACGGGAAAGATCCTGGCAATGGCTGGATGGACACACGGTCAGTCTCACTCTCTCTCTCTCTCTGTATTCATTCATCTATCAATCCATACTTTTATTTGTTTAACTGTTACATAAAATCATTTTTTGATGAGAGATTTTTCAAATCAGTTGATGTCATTGTAGACAAGAGAGTTAAGATTTTATTATAACCCAACCATCTGAATGGTGTCAAGGTCATTGTCAGTAAAGGGTCAACAGTTAAACTTGCTTCTGTAATATTTTGCAAAACTCAGATATAATTACAAGCATTTCACAAACTCATCATGTAATTTCTAAGATGCAAAAAATATTTTATTTTCAAAACCAAGGAGTAGAATAGATTTATGATAAGCATTTTCAAAATCTTGCATTTTTCACATGATGACAATAGTTTTTATACCAGATTGATGATGGATATTTGTTTTGTTGACCTTGGGCCATCTTATACTTTGTTTTGTTTTTTTACTTCAGGGCAGTAAATACTACAACTGGAATGCCCATGAACCCAACAACCTGGGGACAGAGAACTGTGTGGAAATGAACTTCATGAACCACGTCGGCAAGTGGAACGACCGCCGCTGCTCCACGCTCGTCCGCTTCATCTGTCAGAAACCCGCCAGTAAGAACTACCCAAAAAATTGATGGCTTTAATCTTCAAATAAAAGACATAACATCTACAAAAATAAGTAGTTCGAAGTCTGATAGTGCTGTTTAAATCATGATGTTCATTTTATAACAGTTCGTTTGACTTATCAGCAGCTTTAATAGATCTATAATAAAAGATGTAAAATCTAAAAAAAAAATTCAAATTCTGTTAATGCTTAATTGAATATATTTCTTTTTATTAAAAGAAAATTAATGTGGTTTTTATGCTTATAAACTTGATTATATACAAGTATTGTGCTTTTAAGTTTTTTTCAATGTTACTGTTGATCTAGAATAATAGGAATCTTGTTTAATTCAGCATTTTTCTTTTGCAGGTAATGCCCAGCTACCTGTTACTGTTTCAACAACACCAGCCAGTAAGTCAGATTAACATTCAAATAAGTTAACTCTATAATTACCCAGTTCCAATGGAATCATTCGATGGATATTGTAACTGACCCTTGTGTGTTGGGGAGTTGAAAGGTGTGTGTTATGGAAGTAATGATTTACATGTCATGTGTGTCTTTGTTTTGCTCTGTTTCGGGCTCACCTGGCTGTCTGGTAAATAGTGATTAACTAAATTGAAATTTGATGCAAAAACAATGATATTTTAATTTCAAAGTTATATTTCCCCTTAGCTGTCACTGGTGAGTAAAATTACTGTACAGTAATTTAATGTAATCTCTGTGCATTCAGTGCCGATCAGTGCCCGCTGTGGCCTGAACTGGGAGGAAGATCCAAACTCCAACAACTGCTACCAGTTCTTTGACAAACAGCTAGACTGGAGTGACGCCAGGGAAATCTGTCAGAGTAATGGCGGAGATCTGGCCAGTATAGAGTCCCAGCAAGAACAGTACTATGTGTCTGGTAGGTGACTTGGGGGATATCCAGAGGAAAAGGACCAGTAATTCATCAGGGATAAATAGACCGTTTGAAAAATTTTATAAATTGAAAGAGAAATTTTTATAATCGGCATAAAAACAAGACAGACGAGTGCTAGAAATATACTTTATGTAACAACAGCTGGTAGAAATATATCTTAATTTTCCTGTTGGTCTGATGTCTTTTTGATATCCACAAATCAAATCAAAGTCAACTACCATGTTTTTTTCTTATGTTTTGTACATCAATTTACTAGTACGTACTCTCTCTTTTCAGCAAAAATCCGCAATTTGAATTCTGTGGCAATGTGGATTGGGATTAACGACCGAGGGACAGAGAACAGATTTATGTGGACGGATGGTTCACCGGTCGCCTATCTACACTGGGGAAATGGTAAGGTCAAAGGTCAAGGGGACTAAAGCTCTGTTCTGATTCACAGGTTGTGACACAGATTTTGTAGCTTATGTGAGATGTATTAACAGATCAAGGGTTTGATATAAGTTCTGCCTAGTTTTAGTGTTGATAGCTGTACGACATGTCTCTCCGCCCAATCAGCACACTGCTTAGTTACAATGTAACGAAATTTAAGTGGCATTTGAGTAGATTTGATGGGGTTCTAAAAATTGTTATAACATCAAATATTAAAAAAAAAACAAAAACGATTCCATTGTTAGATTTTTGTATATGTTTAAATTGGGTATTTCGTATCAGTTTTTAAAAAGAAAACATTGAGCATAATCATATTTGCTCCAACACAATTTTTTGATATGATTTGCAAAGTAATATGAACAATGATATACTGTAAACTAACTTTAAATTTTATTTGCGTACAAGATATTTTTGCAAGGTTCATTGTCGCAATATTTCTCGCCGCAAACCAGTCCTCCAATGTCTTTGGTAAATAAATATTCTCCTCAGATAATCCACATTTGAATCGCAAAATTGATTGCCGCGAACCTGTTTTTTCTTCAATAAATCGCTAAATAAATTAGCCACGAACAAAAGTTGTGAAATGGGTTTAGAGCAACATTTCTTCCAGTCGTACTGTTGAATATGAAGAAAAACTGATGAATGTTAGATGTTTTTGCGAAAAATGCAGGATCTTCAGGCCATTTACGTGGCATTATATATGCTCAAAAAATGATCAATGTTGTAAAACTTCTAGATTTTTGAAATTATACAATGTATTCAGCTTTATGTTTAATCAAATTATCTAGACAAGTATATGATATGATGTTTTTTCAAATTTGTTAAAAATGGGGGCAGAAATTAGACCTTATTGAACCAGGTTGTTTACTTAAAGTTTTCATTTGTTAAAGGCGAGCCTAACAACTACCGACATAACGAGGACTGTGGCGCCATCTTTACGACCACGTCCTACTGGAATGACTACCCCTGCGCTAACAGGAACGGCTTCATCTGTAAAAAACAATGTAAGTGTTGTGTGAGTTAATGTGAAACTTGTTACGTGTGGCAGACTGGTATGTAGTTTGACAGCAAATTAATTGTATGGGATTGTAGAATATGGTAAATAGAAATGTTATAGATTTCCATCACTTTATCTATATATCACGTTGAATGTACCTCAGACTTTATCTAATATTATAATAGTCATATGTTTATCAGTTTATTTGTTTACTTTGGATTCATTTAAACTAGGCATGATATATATTTTTTGTCAAATTGTTCTAATTGAAAGCCACATTTTTGTTTAGAAAATATTTTGACAAAATATCATACACTTAAAACAATGAGACACCTTTCTTTGTGGTTCCAGCAAATCAGCGAACCACGACCACTCCTCCCCCTCCGGTGGTCACTAAGGCAGGCTACGTGATGGGCTGCAGCGCCCCCTACAAACCGTTCCAGGGCAACTGCTTCGCCCTGTTTGGCGGGCGACTGAACTGGGCCACTGCCAAGACTCGCTGTCACTACCAGGGGGCTAACCTAGCAACCATCAACAATCGGGAGGAACAAAACTTTGTCATGACCCTCATACCACAAAGTAATTACATGCAACGTTTTTTACACAATGTCTCTTATTTGTTAATTACCTAGCTTAATATCATTTATGTTTTGGTATTTCTTTACTTATGAAAACACAACATACATGTATGCCTATTTGCTTGTACAGAGCAATTCCAAAATTTGTTTTGAAAATGCTGTAGCATTGAGGGTATTTGGAAGATAAAAAGGATCATATATAATTTAATTACTGTAATAAAAACTTATATTAACCAATCATTTTAGGATTTTGCATACATGCATGTATATGAGTCATAAATAATGTAATAAAAACTGAATATATTAACCAATCCATTTAGGACATTGTATACATGAGTGTATGTGAGTCATATTGACCAATCGTTTTGAGACGTGGCATGATGTTGTAATTCGGTTCTGATTATTCCTACACAGCTGGCTACGGCTACTGGATTGGACTGAACGATTTGGCCAACGAGATGACGTTCTTCTGGTCCGATGGCAGTCCAGTGGTGTACACAGACTGGGCGGCCGGAGAACCCAACAACTACGGCAGACGTCAGGAGGACTGTGTACTGGTGCTCCGAACGGTCAGTGAGACAGTCGTGTAGACAAGCTGATTGGTTGATACATTAATCAGTGACAGTGAGTCCAAACGGCCTGCGACCCTCTAGAGGGCTTTTTAATTAATTTAAATTCATATTCTACATCTGATGGAAAAATAGAACTTTTATTTTTTTTTCCATGTCACAAAGTTTAGGAAAATGGGGTGAATGTGTATGAACTTAAATATTTGCGTCTGTCATTCTGACTTATTGGGATATAAAACATGCTTATAACGAACAAGCTTATAATGAATTGACACTAAATATAGTGAAATGATTTTCATTCCCTGTGGGTTTAAAACATATTATGGAGATTTTTGGGGTATAACAAGTTATGTTTTTAACAAAGCAAAATCACCCATCCCTGGCACTTCAATATGAGCGTTTTTATTGTATTTTCTGCGTATGGTATTTTTTGTGATACTATACAAAAATTACTGGATATGCGGTATAATCACCATTACAGTTAAAGGTGTTCATTTGATCATTTATCATATGTTTTTAATGAATTTAGTCACTATAATGTAGTGTAATTGGATAAAAATGAAGATGATAATGAATTTTTTGGTTGACGTTGAGTTTTGATATTTTGCATTCTTTTATATATGTGCTGTTCTTTCTATCACAGAATGGTCAGTGGAATGATGCTATCTGCCAGAACCCTGCCGACGGATTCATCTGTAAGAAACCAATGACCTTGATGTCTGCCACGCCCGCCCCTGAGGTTGTGGGCTGTACCTATGTAAGTCACACAGGTGTTCTAATGTACGGTTTAAATCGTGGGGTGTACCTTTGTAAGTCACACAGGTGTTCTAATGTACGGTATAAAGACAAAACTCCGGGACACTGTTACAGTCAGAAAAGCAATAAAAATTGTGAAAATCATGCAGATTTTACAGAAATTTTGAAGATGAATTATATGAATCAAAATTATTTTGATGTGTACATAAAGAACTTTGCTTTTTTGCAGCCATCGTATGGGTATGGTAGCTTCTGCTACAGATTTGTCTACCAATCAAAAACATGGAAGGATGCACAGACAACATGTGTCAATGCTTTCCATGGATCATTGGCTGCCATTAATGACAGGTCAGATTTCTGATGACAGTAGTTAACATGAAAGAACACTTCAGTCCCTTGTTCTTGAAAGTTTTTATTCTAATAATAAATAAGATCATCAATTTTACCTATTTTCCTTGTTGCCAAAATCAAAGGTGAACAGTAATAACAATTGAATACACTCATAACAGTTACTTCAGCTATTCTCATGATGGAGTCAGTTTCATTCTACTCATCTTAAAAATTGTATAATAATTATAAACTTTAACTGATATAACATAATGTGTTATATTGATTCAAAATTAATTTTCTTAGGTGTCTCGCAATATTTTAGTGTGTTTTACTGTTATCAATTACAAACAAGTATGTAAATCCCAGAATGCTTTGTGACAGGTTCACTGAGGCTTTCCTGTCGGCGTACATGTCCTACCAGACGGACAACTACTGGATCGGACTGTCTGACACCCAGACCCAGGGCACCTACCGCTGGATCAGCGGAGTTCCGGTCACATACAGCAACTGGATTGCCACCCACACTGGTAAAAAAGATCATTCAAATACTTGATCTCTGCAGTATATAAAGGAAAATTTGCTCACTGAAATAAATCATTGCAAATGGTTTCTGAAAAGACCAATTGAAAATGATTCGGCTGTGAGTGTTTTCAAATATTACCTATATTCTGATCCAGCATGCCTTACAGATATTGAACTTTTTAAACATTCAATTCTCCAAAATCATAATACTGGCTTATGTTTACAGGAAATGAGGTGGGAACCTGTGTGAGTCTGACCCACACCCACCCCAAGGGTCTGTGGCAGAACCTGAACTGTACAGAGCAGCACCACTTTGTGTGTCAGTACCCCCGGCAGGGCTACACCACCCCCCAGATCACCACCGCCGCCGCCAGCCTGCCCTGTCCCCCCTCCTACAGCGGCTACCAGTCCTACTGCTATAAGGTACAGATGAGAGAATCTAAGATCAGTGCACTACTGAGGAATAGAATCATTTTATTATCTAGCCATTTTTGCATGAACTAAAGTTAATTATTTGGCAGAATGTTACAGTTTTTTCACTAAAATAATGATAAAAAATCCTTCAGAGACAAAATTGTCATCTGCAAATACAGCCTTTTCCTACAAGTTCGATTCCATTCTAATGGCCTTTACTTACAGAGAGGTTGTTTGAGATGGTTACCATCTTAATGGTGTTTTGTTTACAACATACAGTGATATTACATGTATTAAATTGTTTACTGGCAGTAATATTTTGTTGCATTAGTTTTAGGTGATGATAATTCATTGTATTTCTAGGAGGTGATAATCTGTTGTGTTTACAGGCAGCAATGTTTTTTGGGGTCTACATGAGGTGATACATGTATTTTGGTGTGTTTACAGGCAGTGATATTCTGATATGTTTACAGGAGGTGCTGTTTTGTCATGTTTACAGGTAGAGATATTTTGGTGTGTTTACAGGCAGTTATTGTCTGATGTGTTTACAGGAGGTTATGTTTCGTCATGTTTACAGATGGAGATATTTTGGTGTATTTATGGCAGTGATGTTTTGTTCACCTGTGATGATACTCTGTTGTGTTTACAAGTAGCAATGTTTTGTTGTGTCTACAGGAGGTTATTTTTTTGTCAGTGGTGATATTCTGTTGTGTTTACAGAAGGTGATATTTTGCTGTGTTTACAGGCAGTGGCTCTAACAGACTCCAGTCAGTGGCTGTCCTTTGATGCCGCTAGGGACTACTGTCGAGGGGTTGGGGGTGACTTGGTCAGCATTCACAGCGCCGGAGAGAACTCATTTGTTCAGAATCTTGTAGGGTAAGTGTATACCTCTGATTAAGTTTTTGTTGATCAACATTATCATGCCTGGCATGATTGGCTTGTGTTTCAGCTCAGTTATTCTCAATATTTTAAAATTTTAAAAAAGAATTTAATGTTGTTTGAAAAAAACCAGCAGTCATTTCCAATAAACCTGAATTAATTTTTTTTCAATGAAAACCTATTGAAAATGATATGAATTTTGATAACAACATGTAAATACAGTAACTTTGATATCTCAGTCATCCATATTGTGAATACTATGGTTTCATTAATATTCAAGGGTATCATTTTTCAAGGATAAAGTGAAAATCACAGTTTCAAGGATACATCAATTTATGGCCAATGACCCTAATAATACACAATGTTAGTAAAAATTGCACTTCAATGAACATTTAGTTTCTTGGATAAACTTAACAATGAAACCCATGAAAATTGGTATTCAACAAATATTAATGAAACCACAGTAGCAAGGAAATTGCAATGCATATTAAAAAACAAACACCTGTTTCTAAATGAATAAATTAAACATTTTTTTTACAAGGTCATCTCCTGTCAGTATCTGGATTGGATTAAATGACAAAGCTGTAGAGAGAGGTAGATCATCATCATCATCATCATCATCATCATCATCATCATCATCATTGTTGTTGTCTTTGTACTACCATGTGTATCATTTTTTAATAATCATCAACATTTTCCCCCTCCTCCTTGCTATCAACCCATTTTTCTATTTTTTCCTCATTATACAGATATCAAGGTTCCTTTTCATCATCATCATCATCATCATCATCATCATCATCATTTTTCCATCCCCCATTTACTCTTTACTTACATGCTTCATCATCATCATCATCATCATCATCATCATCATCATCATCATCATCATCATTTATCCATCCCCCAATTACTCTTTACTTACATGCTTCATCATCATCATCATCATCATCATCATCATCATCATCATCATCATCATCATCATCATCATCATCATCATCATTATCATCTATCCATCCCCCATTTACTCTTTACTTACATGCTTACTCTTTATGGGGTAGATTTTCTGTTTGGATTTGAATACATCTTAATATGATGATTAAGTGTTTGTGGTTCCCGTAGGACACCGATTATGATGATTTAAGTGTTTGTGGTTCCCGTAGGACACCGATTATGATGATTTAAGTGTTTGTGGTTCCCGTAGGACACCGATGGACGGACTCCAGTCCCACAGACTACACCAACTGGAATCGTGGCGAGCCCAACGACGCGGGCGGGATAGAAGACTGTGTCTCCATGATCAGCAGCGGCAAGTGGAACGACATCAACTGCTTCTTCAGCAAACCTTTCATCTGTAAAGTCCAGAGAGGGGTCCCTCTGTCCACAACTCCTGTGATTCCCACCGCTTCCTCCTGTAAGTTATGTCATTGAACTTAAGTACAAAACAAAATATTTTCTTTGCATAAACCAAATTAATTATTTGTGAGAATTTTTTTTGTTGAATTGATCAGCGGTGGTTTGTTCCTCTACAAATACTGGTAGTTCTGTTACTTCTCTAACATCGGTTCTCTAATTAAACCTCTCTAAACCTTCTCTAAACTTTTCCTGATTTTGTTTTATTGGTCATCTACAGCATGAGGTAATGGTTGATCTCTCTATAACTAGTTCTGTTACCGCTGTGACATCGGTTCTTTAAACTTTACCTGATTTTGTTTCATTGGTCAGCTAATGCCTGCGGTACAGGATGGGTCCTCTATAACCAGTTCTGTTACTACCTCGGTAATGGCTCCTCCCTGATGACATGGTTTGATGCACGCTCCACATGTAACCAGATGGGGGCAGAGCTGGCCAGTGTACACAGTCGGGACGAGGATAACTTCCTAGTGGGACAGGTCAGTCAGGCTCCTAACCTTATCATCTAACTTTACAAATTACATTCTGTAAACCAACTTTTATTCAAGTGCAAGAAATTTTCACGAGGTCTGCGAGGGCATCGTTGTCTCGAATATTTCTTGCTGCGAACCATCCATATTGTTGTTATAACAAGACTGATCTGGAGAAGGCTTGGTCGCAAAACATTAGTCATCGTGAACTAGTTTATTGGAAGAAAATCGCGAAATAAAGTTGTCGTTAATAAAAGTTGGTTTATAGTATATCATAAACTTATACAATCTTCTCTGTTTCTAAATACCCAGTTTATATCAAACTGACTGAATTTTTCTTTGAACTTGCAAAGTACACAAGACAGAAGGGGAGGACCGATTTCTGGATAGGACTAAACGACATTGAGTACAACAACAAGTTTGTGTAAGTCAATCTTCAATTACATTGAGTACAGCAACAAGTTTGTGTAAGTCAATCTTCAACAACATTGAGTACAGCAACAAGTTTGTGTAAGTCAATCTTCAACAACATTGAGTACAGCAACAAGTTTGTGTAAGTCAATCTTCAACAACATTGAGTACATGAGCAACAAGTTTGTGTAAGTCAATCTTCAACAACATTGAGTACAGCAACAAGTTTGTGCAAGTCAATCTTTAACGACATTGAGTACAACAACAAGTTTGTGTAAGTCAATCTTCAATTACATTGAGTACAGCAACAAGTTTGTGTAAGTCAATCTTCAACAACATTGAGTACAGCAACAAGTTTGTGTAAGTCAATCTTCAACAACATTGAGTACAGCAACAAGTTTGTGTAAGTCAATCTTCAACAACATTGAGTACATGAGCAACAAGTTTGTGTAAGTCAATCTTCAACAACATTGAGTACAGCAACAAGTTTGTGCAAGTCAATCTTTAACGACATTGAGTACAACAACAAGTTTGTGTAAGTCAATCTTCAACAACATTGAGTACAACAACAAGTTTGTGTAAGTCAATCTTCAACGACATTGAGTACAGCAACAAGTTTGTGTAAGTCAATCTTCAACAACATGTTTGTGTTAGTCAATCTTCAACGACATTGAGTACAGCAACAAGTTTGTGTAAGTCAATCTTCAACAACATGTTTGTGTAAGTCAATCTTCAACGACATTGAGTACAGCAACAAGTTTGTGTAAGTCAATCTTCAACAACATGTTTGTGTAAGTCAATCTTCAACAACATTGAGTACAACAACATGTTTGTGTAAGTCAATCTTCAACAACATGTTTGTGTTAGTCAATCTTCAACAACATTGAGTACAGCAACAAGTTTGTGTAAGTCAATCTTCAACAACATGTTTGTGTAAGTCAATCTTCAACGACATTGAGTACAGCAACAAGTTTGTGTAAGTCAATCTTCAACAACATGTTTGTGTAAGTCAATCTTCAACAACATTGAGTACAACAACATGTTTGTGTAAGTCAATCTCAAACAACATTGAGTACAACAACAAGTTTGTGTAAGTCAATCTTCAACGACATTGAGTACAGCAACAAGTTTGTGTAAGTCAATCTTCAACAACATGTTTGTGTTAGTCAATCTTCAACGACATTGAGTACAGCAACAAGTTTGTGTAAGTCAATCTTCAACAACATGTTTGTGTAAGTCAATCTTCAACGACATTGAGTACAGCAACAAGTTTGTGTAAGTCAATCTTCAACAACATGTTTGTGTAAGTCAATCTTCAACAACATTGAGTACAACAACATGTTTGTGTAAGTCAATCTTCAACAACATGTTTGTGTTAGTCAATCTTCAACGACATTGAGTACAGCAACAAGTTTGTGTAAGTCAATCTTCAACAACATGTTTGTGTAAGTCAATCTTCAACGACATTGAGTACAGCAACAAGTTTGTGTAAGTCAATCTTCAACAACATGTTTGTGTAAGTCAATCTTCAACAACATTGAGTACAACAACATGTTTGTGTAAGTCAATCTCAAACAACATTGAGTACAACAACAAGTTTGTGTAAGTCAATCTTCAACGACATTGAGTACAGCAACAAGTTTGTACTGACTACCATCAAGGAAGAGTCAACTTGTTGTTAATGCACATCTTTATTCAGTCATTGTATAACTATAATGATGATTTAGGACATGATGACGTGACTTGATGTAATGACACGTGATGTGACTAGATGTGATGATGTGATTAACTGGAAAAACAAAGAAAACATACATAAGTTTTGATGCTATGAATAAACAAACAAAACACACTCAGCATATGACAAATATCACTCTAGTAAATATATATGCCCCTGTTCTTGTAAACAATACTTTCACTTATATATATGCTCTAGTAAATTAGCAAATATAACGAAACTCATACTACTAGCAAATTACACAATTCAAAATGAATATATATGTACGCCTATGGTAGAGTGCACAAAACATCGCATCCAAACAATGAAACCTTAAATTCCGATATATCACACAATAGAAACATGCTACGATGATACTTATAGCTTTAAATTTATATAACATTCTAGATATATCCCTTGTGCCAACATTCTAACATGTTACTAAAAATACATCTTCACAGTTGAACACTTTTGTTTACACATTTATATCTATCGTTTATACATAACTTTCTGCACAAAACAATACACAAGCAGATTTCATGTTAACTTACCAACTTAGAAGTTTTCTCTCGTAGAAACAAACATAGTAAACATGGTAAATGTAAATGGTGTTCAGCACAGGGACTAGGAAAAAATCTAAACTGCTCGTTCCCCGCGAAAAATCCTAATAACAAAACCAAATTCGGAAATCCGGAATATTCTAAAATTCAAACTCAATCCGGAAAAATGTATATAATGTTAAATTGGCTATAACAATCCAGCCCCCTAATTGTGGAACATTATGTGACACAATTATACAAATCATAATACTTGATATATAATCAAATTATACACATTGAAAAAGTACCCGTGTCAATAAATGTCATAGGTTGCCTTAGATAAGCAACAAATTTGAAAAAGCACAATGAAAGTTTGATAACACATCACACAGAAGGTTCGTCCATTTCCAAAATGAGACACAGTTTATCTATTGGACGCATCAAAGTGTTCGTTGCTGTCTTTACTTTAACTTGTCGCACCAGTCCAAAACGATCGGGAACAGTCTCTAAAACCACACCCATGGGCCAGGAATTACGAGGAGAGTTCGAATCCACCACTAAAACCACATCACCGATTTTCAGGTTCCTCTTCACTTCGTGCCACTTTTGACGCTCTTGCAGTAATGGTAGGTATTCTTTCACCCATCGGTTCCAGAAGAGGTTGGCCATATATTGAACCTGCCTCCAACGACGTCTGCAGTAGTTGTCAGATTTCGTAAACACACCTGGCGGTAAATTTGGCTGTTGTCTCATTAACAAGAGATGATTTGGTCTCAAAGCCTCTAGGTCGTTGTGATGATCGGAATTCTTGGTTATTGGTCTGTCATTGAGAATGGCCTCTATTTCACACATAAGTGTATTGAGTCCTTCATCATCTAGGATCTGTTCTCGAAGAACACTGTTCATCACTTTTCTTATGGTCCTGATGATTCTCTCCCAGACACCTCCATGATGGGATCCTGCTGGGGGGTTGAAATGCCAATCTATGTTTTTCTGTAGCATTGCTTCATGAATCTGTGACACATTCCAGTCGTTTATCGAGTTTCTAAGTTCACGATTGGCCCCAACAAAGTTTGTCCCATTGTCCGAGCGAATTTTCTTCACCTGACCTCTGCGTGCAATGAAACGACGTAAAGCGTTGATGTAGGAATCTGTAGTCAAAGAAGACGCAACTTCTAAATGCACAGCACGACTGGCAAGACAAGTAAAGATAACACCATAACGTTTGACGTGACTTCTCTTCAATTTCACTTCAAAAGGACCAAAATAGTCCACGCCAACTCTAGTGAATGGTGGTTCATCAGGTATTAAACGATCCTCTGGTAATTGAGCCATTTTCTGTTCTCCAACTCTAGCTTTTTGGCGGCGACATACTATACACTTTGAAATCAACTTCCTGATAGAAGAAGGCGCATGTATTAACCAGTATTTTTGTCTTAACATAGAAAGCATATGATTTCTACCACTATGTTTCAGTTCACAATGGATCCGTCTCAATATCAGATTTGACACGTGGTGATCCTTAGGTAAGATGATTGGATGCTTGGTTTCTAATGGCATACTTGCTCTGTGCAATCGACCACCAACACGAATGAGTCCATCATCAAGAATAGGGTCTAATTTTCTGACATTGCTACTAAGTTTCACAGGATGTCCTTTCTTCAGCTCTTCGATTTCTGATGCAAATGATTTTCTTTGAATGAATTTCAAAATAGCAACTTCAGCTTCCTGCAAGTCCTCAGCTGATAAACATGTCTCAGCTGCTTGATTTTCTAGTTGTGTTTTGCGTTGAGTTCTGAGAAACAGTTTTTTCTTTACTTTGAGAATCCATGCCACACTTTTCTTTAACTTGTACCATGAGGAATGATAGTTCAATAGTCTTTCAACACTATCAACATGATTATCACAGGATTCACGTGTATGAGTAACTGCCCTCACTGTGACCTTTTTGACCTCTGGATCGTCAACAGGTATCTCATCAGAAAGTTCCATTGGTTTTTCAGCCCAACTATCATTTTTTGCTAACAAGACTTCAGGTGCTGTTATCCAATGTTTTCCTTGAAGAATGTCATTAGCGGACATGCCTCTTGATGCAAGATCAGCAGGGTTTTGTTTGGTATTGATGTATCGCCATTCATCAGGTAAGGAACCTTCGTGAATCACTGCAAGTCTATTTGCGACGAAAGTGTGAAATCTAGATGAGGTATTTCTTATATACCGAATAACTGCCATGCTGTCTGTCCAAAACACAGTTTCATCTATAGGTACATCTAACTCGGACTTCAACATCTTATCTGTGCGAACTGCTACTGTAGCCGCTGTCAATTCTAGTCGAGGAATTGTCGTCTGTTTTAATGGAGCGACACGTGACTTGCCTATAACGAATGAGCAATGAACTGCACCATCAAAGTTCTCCTGTCTTAAGTAGGATACAGTTCCATATCCACGTTCACTGGCATCTGCGAAGTGATGTAGCTGTACGGACTTTATTTCTCCGAATCCAACAGGTTTATAACATCTTGACACTTTAAAGTCAGAAAGTCTCTCTAGATCTTGTAGCCATTCGTTCCACTGTTGTGCGAGATGTCCTGGTATCTTCTCATCCCATCCTAGCTGAAGTTTACAAAGTTCTTGTAGTAAACACTTTGCTTTTAGAGTGAACGGGGCCAAAAATCCCAGTGGGTCAAACACACTGCTCACCATGGATAAGATACCTCTTCTCGTTAAGGGTTGATCTTTAATGTCCATCTTGAAACAAAAAACATCATTTTCAACACACCACTGAACTCCCAGGGCTCTATCGATGGGAAGGGTATCATTTTCCAAATCCAAGTCTTTGACTTCCTTTGCTCTCCTTGAGACTGGAATATTGGTCATAACTTCTCGGCTATTACTAATCCATTTAGTAATATGAAATCCTCCTCTCATAAGAAGATCTTGCAAATCACACAACAGAGAAGATGCTTCAGTTACGGTTTTCACTGATTTCAAACAGTCATCCACATAAAAGTTTTTAAGGACAGTGTTGATGACTTCAGTGTTGTAAAGTCCTTTGTAATCTTGCGCTGTTTTCCTCAAAGCATAATTTGCACAACTTGGCGATGATGTCGCACCAAATAAATGTACTACCATTTGGTACTCAATTATGCGTTTTCTAGGATTTCCATCCTCCCACCATAAGAATCTAAGGAAACTTGCATCCTCCTGTGGTACTTTCACTTGATAAAACATGCTATCGATGTCTCCCATGATCACTATCTCATCTTGTCTGAATCTTAAGAGTGTACCAATCAGAGTATTTGTGAGATTCGGTCCTTGTAACAGTTGTTCGTTCAATGAAGTTCCCTGATATCGAGCTGCACAATCGAACACAACTCTCAACTTCCTTTTCTTAGGATGGTATACTCCATGATGAGGTAGGTACCACACTTGTCCGTCATCTTGAATAACTTTCTCATCTGGAACTTTGACAGCATACCCTTCTTCAAGAATCTTGTTCATGAATACACAGTATTCTTTGTGAAAGTTTTCATCACGACTGAATCGTTTCTGAAGTGAAGACAGTCTTTGTTCAACTTGTTTCCTGTTGTTAGGTAAACACACGTTTTCTGACTTAAACGGAAGACTTATAACGTAATGTCCGTCTTCAAAATGAATAGAATTTGACACACATTCTAGGAATCTTCTGTCTTCCTTTGAGGGTTCACACTTGTCATCAATAGTTCTTTCATTAAAGTCATGATTAAACTGATTGCGAATCTGTTCCTCCAAGTTGTTCATTAGTTTTGCATCTACACGATTAACGGACACATATGTATCATTCGAAGTCGCATGAATTTCGAGTGGTCCATTTATCACCCAGCCTAGCAAAGTTTTTACAGCGAACGGTCCATTATCAACACTGGGTATAACATCCCAAGGCTCCATTGCCCTAGGCACATTGACTCCAATCAGAATTCCGACATCACTGTCAATCCTGGGAAGTTCAATATCACTGAGATGTGGATAGTTCTCAATATCCTCTGGAGAAATCACATCTGTCCTCGATGCAGGTAAAGTAGGTTGTGTGTAGACCGGAGGAAGTTCCAACACATTCACACCATTGATGTCGGATATTTCTAACCCGGAAATCACATGAGAAGTCTGAGTATGCTGTTGGCCCATTGTCGTAAGGTTGAGGTTCATCTTCCTTCCCTCCAGTTTTAACAATCTTGCAATGTCCTCCAAACAGAATGTTGCATTGCTTCCTGAGTCAAGGAAAGCATATGTTTCCAGGTATTTGTCACTGAACTTTGACTTGACTCTGACCGGCACAATAGGTAGTGCTTGTTTTCCAGCCCCCATATGAACTGTAGATGACATAGCGAACAAAGGGTTTTCACCGTCAGTATGTTCTCTTGAAGTTGAAGCTCCATTTGTTCCTTCATTCTGTCGAGGATCAACGTGAAGAATGGATGGATGATACTTCTTACAATGAGCACATGTCATTCTTTGTCGACAATTAGTTTTCACATGTCCATATCTCAAGCATGCAAAACACAGTCCATTTGTTTTCAAGAATGCATATCTGTCTTTAAGAGGTAGAATAGTAATGCTCAAACACATGTCCAATGAATGGGCTCCATTACAGAATGTACAATGTTTGAAAACTGGTTTCATCTGTGTAGCACTGTTATCATAGAAAGATCTTGTGTTGGTTTTCACAGCAAAGTTTTTATGTGCTTCTGATTTCTTCTGGTCTTGAAAACGTTTGTTGGCTGAACTGCTCATAATTTCTCTTCCGTATACAGGATCTGTTGCTTTTTTGGCTTCTTTGCGAACAAAGTCAGCAAGATGGTGAAACTTCACAGCTTGTTTCTTCTCTTTCAGTTCATATACACAGCTTCGCCATTTGTCGTGAAGGTAAAATGGTAATTTCTTCACTAACAGTTTCAAATTTTCTGAATATTCCAGTACACGACCAGTATCAATGTTTTCAACAGCATATTGACACTCACGCAAAAATATAGCAAACTGATCTAAAGTTTTTGCACTGTCCGGTTTTACTGGAGGCCAATCGAGAGCTTTCTTCACATATGCTTGCGCTATAATGTCAGGGTCTCCATAACGATCCTTCAACTCTTCCAGTGCTGCTTTGTAGCCACGTTCAGCATCCAGATATGAATAACCAGAAACGATTCTTTGTGCTTCACCAACAGTAAACTGTAATAGATAGTTCAACCGTTCTTCGTATGATTCCGTATTAGAACAAATTCTGGCATTGAATTGTCTGAGAAATCTTGTGTAATTCATAGGGTTTCCATCAAACTTCTGTAGATCAGCTTTTGGTTTGTTCAATTCACGAGCGACAGTCTGTATTTCACTGCTTGGTTCATATATGGGTGTTGACAATTCTGGTCTAACTAAACGTTGCACAGATCGATGAGGAATGCGCGGAGTAGAATTGTCACATGTGAACTCATTTTCACGATCAAGATCAAAAGTTACAATTCTGTCTATATTTTCATTGATGAGGGAGTTTTCTAGTTCTTGGTCACGGAGTTCACTTTTCTCTAATTCTTCCAATAATTTGGATCGTGCATCACTTATCTGGAGTTCAGTTTTAATCTTCAATTCTTCTTCTTTCATTTTCAGCTCCAGTTTAGCCGCTTCTAATTTTCGTTGTTCATCTAAAGCTGATGCTTTGGCCAACAGTTCTGCTTTTCGTTGACTTTCTTTTAATTTCTCGAGTGAAATTTGACTTGAAGTTTTCGATGCACTTGACAGTCTCGATTTCACATCAGATGGTATTTTCTTTGGAGTCGGTTGCATTGAATGTTTCGCGAACCACTGTTCTACAGAATCTTTCACTTTATGAAATCGGGAATTCCTGTCCTGAAATTCTTTGTCATCACTTTCTCCACTTCCGGTCGAAAGTTTCAATAAGCCCTGAAGACTTTCATGTGTAAATAAAAGTTCATCGTAAACTTTCAGCCAATTCTTGTACAGTTCTTTGACTTCATTCACATCTGTTGATGTTGTCAATAATTCTTCGATATCCTCACTCAAAGACACCAGTTTATTTTCACATCCCCTACGATACTTAGACTTACGATCGAGATGATATTCTAAACCTTTCTCGGTATGAGCTCTAGGTCTTGTCTCTCCTGTAGCACCATCCGCCATGACGAAGTACAGCTTCTTTAGGGACAAGATCTTCTAAGTTGTTAATATTGTACTGACTACCATCAAGGAAGAGTCAACTTGTTGTTAATGCACATCTTTATTCAGTCATTGTATAACTATAATGATGATTTAGGACATGATGACGTGACTTGATGTAATGACACGTGATGTGACTAGATGTGATGATGTGATTAACTGGAAAAACAAAGAAAACATACATAAGTTTTGATGCTATGAATAAACAAACAAAACACACTCAGCATATGACAAATATCACTCTAGTAAATATATATGCCCCTGTTCTTGTAAACAATACTTTCACTTATATATATGCTCTAGTAAATTAGCAAATATAACGAAACTCATACTACTAGCAAATTACACAATTCAAAATGAATATATATGTACGCCTATGGTAGAGTGCACAAAACATCGCATCCAAACAATGAAACCTTAAATTCCGATATATCACACAATAGAAACATGCTACGATGATACTTATAGCTTTAAATTTATATAACATTCTAGATATATCCCTTGTGCCAACATTCTAACATGTTACTAAAAATACATCTTCACAGTTGAACACTTTTGTTTACACATTTATATCTATCGTTTATACATAACTTTCTGCACAAAACAATACACAAGCAGATTTCATGTTAACTTACCAACTTAGAAGTTTTCTCTCGTAGAAACAAACATAGTAAACATGGTAAATGTAAATGGTGTTCAGCACAGGGACTAGGAAAAAATCTAAACTGCTCGTTCCCCGCGAAAAATCCTAATAACAAAACCAAATTCGGAAATCCGGAATATTCTAAAATTCAAACTCAATCCGGAAAAATGTATATAATGTTAAATTGGCTATAACAAGTTTGTGTAAGTCAATCTTCAACAACATGTTTGTGTAAGTCAATCTTCAACAACATTGAGTACAGCAACAAGATTGTGTAAGTCAATCTTCAACAACATTGAGTACAACAACAAGTTTGTGTAAGTCAATCTTCAAAGACATTGAGTACAGCAACATGTTTGTGTAAGTCAATCTTCAACAACATTGAGTTCAACCACAAGTTTGAGTAAGTCAATCTTCAACAACATTGAGTACACTTCAGTTGCAAGTTTGTATAAGTCAGACTTCAATAACATTGGGTACAACCACAAGTTTGTGTAAGTCAATATTCAATGACATTGAGTACACTTCAGTTACAAGTTTGTGTAAGTCAATCTTCAACAACATTGAGTACAACCACAAGTTTGTCTAAGTCAATCAATTTTCAACAACATTGAGTACAAACACAAGTTTGTGTAAGTAAATCATTCTTCAACTACATTGATTACAACAACAATTTTGTGTAATTCAATCTTCAACGACATTGAGTATACTTCAGTTACAAGTTTGTGTTAGTCAATCTTCAATAACATTGAGTAAAACCACAAGTTTGTGTAAGTCAATATTCAATGACAATAAGTACACTTCAGTTACAAGTTTGTGTAAGTCAATCTACAACTACATTGTGTACAACAACAAGTTTGTGTAAGTCAATCTACAATGACATTGAGTACGTACAACAACAAATCTCTGTTAGTCAATATTCAACAACATTAAGTACAGCAACAAGTTTGTGTAAGTCAATCTTAAACAACATTGAGTACAACAACAAGTTTGTGTAAGTCAATTTGCAACGACATTAAGTGCAGGAACAAGTTTGTGTAAGTCAATCTTCAACAACATTGAGTAAACAACAAATTTGTGTACTTCGATCAATCTTCAATGACAGTGAGTACAGCAACAAGTCTGTGTAAATCAATCTTCAACTACATTGAGTACAGTCTTTAATGACATTGAATACAGCAACAAGTCTGTGAAAGTCAATCATCAATGACATTGAGTACAGTCTTCAATAATATTGAATACTGCAACGAGTCTGTGTAAGTCAATTTTTAACGACATTGAGGACAGTCTTCAATGACATTGAGTACTGCAACAATTTAAGTCTGAGAAAGTCAATCGTCAATGACATTGAGTAGAGTCTTCAAAAATATTGAGTACAGCAACAAGTCTGTGTAAGTTGATCAACAGGACTATCTCAGATAGACATCCCCGTCAGCAATGGTTTAAGGGATTTTGATGGTCATTAAATTAGCTATCACAACTACTTAAAGAATTTTAGATATGATTTTTAAAGCTGTAAATTCTATTTAGTAGTAGCTTTGAAATTTGAATATTTTTCTATAACATAAGGCTCTTCTGCTAAAGGAGATTAATTGATATTTTTGTTTAAAAAATGACCACAATCATCCAGCCTTAATGTTAACATCAAACAGGTTTAATTAACTGTAAATATGAAAAGTTGTTCCTCACGTCAAGGAGCAATGCTTTTAAAAGCAGTAAAAAGTATCTTCAAAATTATTTCATTGAAATGACCTTTTATATTTTTGTTACTATAATTATTGTAAGCAATTTAAGGCCTAATTTTGTGAAAACTTGATTTTTTACAGATGGACTGACGGTAGTGTCCTGGATTTTATTAGCTGGGGAACCAACGAACCGAATGACGCTTTTGCGGGAGAGAACTGTGTCACCATGCCATACTGGTCTGCAGGAAGTAGGCCATCTTGTTACTATATTTAGCTAACCTGTCCAGATATACTAACATCAGCATTCTAGTATTTTGTATGCTTACATCATTCATTTGTCAATGCTTATTTCCACGAAGAAGTAAAAATGATCATTTTTAAAGGAACCAGATCAGGTATTGTTTTTTATATGGAACAGGGTCACGGCATATGGGCAGAACAAATTTTTTTTTTAAATGTGAGTTCATAAATCTATATGTATGATTGTGTCACTGATCTTTGATTCCTCTTCTCTCAGATTGGAACGATGATAACTGTAACATGCGTAAAAACTTCATCTGTAAGCGGCCATTGTCAGGAAGTACAAAGCCGATCAACCAAGGAACAACCAAGTTCATTCCAGCTGGTTGTCCCAACCGGAACTTTAAACCCGTCCCATACAGTAAGTATCCCAACCCGAACTTTAAACCCATACCATATAGTAAGTATCTCAACTGGAACTTTAAACCCATACCATACAAAAAGTATCCCAGCCAGAACTTTAAACCCGTACCATACAGTAGGTATCCCAACCCGAACTTTAAACCCATACCATATAGTAAGTATCCCAGCCAGAAGTTTAAACCCGTACCATACAGTAAGTATCCCAACCGGAACTTTAAACCCGTACCATACAGTAAGTATCCCAACCGGAACTTTAAACCCGTACCATACAGTAAGTATCCCAACCGTAACTTTAAACCCATACCATATAGTAAGTATCCCAGCCATTAGTTTAAACCCATACCATACAGTAAGTATCCCAGCCATTAGTTTAAACCCATACCATACAGTAAGTATCCCAGCCAGTAGTTTAAACCCATACCATACAGTAAGTATCCCAGCCATTAGTTTAAACCCATACCATACAGTAAGTATCCAAGCCATTAGTTTAAACCCATACCATACAGTAAGTATCCCAGCCATTAGTTTAAACCCATACCATACAGTAAGTATCCCAACCCGAACTTTAAACCCATACCATATAGTAAGTATCCCAACCCGAACTTTAAACCCATACCATATAGTAAGTATCCCAGCCAGTAGTTTAAACCCATACCATACAGTAAGTATCCCAGCCATTAGTTTAAACCCATACCATACAGTAAGTATCTCAACTGGAACTTTAAACCCGTACCATACAAAAAGTATCCCAGCCAGAACTTTAAACCCGTACCATACAGTAAGTATCCCAGCCGGAACTATAAATCCGTACCATACAGTAAGTATCCCAGCCGGAACTTTAAACCCGTACCATGCAGTAATTATCTCAACTGGAACTTTAAAACCATACCATACAAAAAGTATTCCAGCCAGAACTTTAAACCCGTACCATACAGTAAGTATCCCAGCCGGAACTATAAATCCGTACCAAACAGTAAGTATCCCAATCGGAACTTTAAAACCGTACCATACAATAAGTATCTCAACTGGAGCTTTAAACCCGTACCATACCGTAAGTATCCCAACCAGAACTTTAAACCCGGACCAAGCAGTACGTCAATCATTTCTATGCCTGACTCACTACGTGCATGATCAGTTCAGGAGTTGTGAATTACTTGCTTGCCAAACTGATTATGTGTGTGTTTTAAAATCTTTTAAACATGTTTTATTTTTTTTGATAATAAACTAATGTTAGAGTAACTACATTTTACTTATCACATGTAATAATTTTTTTTAATAACAAAATGATGTAATTTCAATGTACTTTCAATGTGATGTAATTTCAGTGTATTTTCAAAGTGATGCAATTTCAATATGCTTTGCCTCTTAAATATTAGAATCATTATTACCTCATTGTGTTTTATTTTTATACCAGCAAATCGGTGTTACTTCATAGTCCACAGTAAAGTCAATTGGACGTCGGCAGCCAGTGCCTGTAAAACAGCCTACCCCGGGGCCTCCCTAGCAACCATCAGTAACATCCATGAGCAGGGTATGTTGTCTCCAGGGAAACGTTAACACCCATTAAAATTTTGCTCTTTCTCAATTAAATTATAAATTTTTAATCAAAGCATATGTCTCAGATATTTTTCTAGCATTCTGAGCATTTTCATTTTTTTTTTTACTTATTATTAAGTATCAAAAGATCAGTATCCCCATACATGTACCTATATAATAGTAGCTACCAACAAAAATTTTCGACCCTGCATCTTGAGGTTTGGTTTCTCAATGTAAATTTCTGCCAGTACCAGAAACTTGTTGAAAAAATAATTTCAAAGACTGTTTTAACTTTAAGGAAATTTAATGAAAGTATGATGGAATCAATAAGCTTAAATCAGTGGGCCTGACAGCACAAATAATATGCAATCCTCCCTGATTTCAGAGTTTCTGACATCCATGCTGATTAATGAGGACCCGAAACTGACACTCTGGATCGGACTCAATGACCAGCGACAATCACGGAGGTTTACATGGGCAGACAACTCTCCCCTTACATACACCAACTGGTTCCAAGGGGAACCAAACAACTCTCCTGATGGCTCCAACATGCGCTATAACTCCGTAAGTGTGAATGATTTGTCTTTTCCATTTAGAACATTCTCCCAAGTGGTTTGATTAAATCTTGTTAAAATTTGGGTATTACTGTGGATTTAAGAAGTGCTTGAATGTTAATATTGATCTTACTATGCTTATTCAGAGACTGACATTTTTAAAGATTGTGCCTCACTGTTCAGTATGTGATCTGCAATATTAGTATAGCAATTAAAATGTTGATACTGGTAATACCGAGTGGTGAAGTTTCTACTGTTCTGTCCAAAGCTGAGTGACTTTGTATACAGGTGCCCCACAGAGCAGTAATTCAGTGGTTGAAATTGAATATGTTATTCAGATTTTTAACATCTTAATTAATTACTATAAACAGTCTGCTAAATCTTGTACATGAATAAATGACCTGCATAGCCATATATATAGATACATACAGAAAAGGGCTAGATCAGATCTCTGCAAAGTTGTTGAAAACTCTCTCTCTCTCTCTCTCTCTCTCTCTCTCTCTCTCTCTCTGGTCTAGCTGTGTGCATTATGGGTAATTAGAGCACCAGGATGGATGGTTTTGATATCGGATCACCTAATGGAGAATAATCCCTGCATTATTTCAGTCATACATATACGTTAGATGACATTTCTGTGTTATGCTCTGTTGATAGGAAGAATGCGTCGAGCTTTATATAGATTCTGACAGGGCGGGGCGATGGAATGATGCTGTCTGTGGCCAGGAGAGAGGCTATGTGTGTCAGCAACACCGGCGTAAGTCATGTGTCCCTTCCCATAATGCACCACCACTCTTTCGTACCTGGAGGATAAGAGCAAAGAATTCCTCAACCCTCCTGTTTTCTTTAGTTTCAGATGCTGAATAAAGGAATTAAACTCTGAATCTCAACATTCATGTAGCCAGCCGCCCAGAATATTATTTCTCTCTTTTACAGATTGAGGACTGTCCTTGTTGTAATTGTAGCTCCTCCTTCTGTTTTGTCTTTTTACATGTTTGCCACATACATGTATTTCTGTAAATGGACTTTTAATCTGGGCAAAAACATCTATACAATAGTCAGAGTATTGCCAAGAATTATTTGTTCGACTTTTTTGGATTTGTTTAAATAATTAAGATTTTAAAATGGTAATGCAGTACAAAAGCAATAATGTATGTACTGATATATATATATGTGGCTAACATAGTTTAAAGCTGAACACCGCTCGTAAATAGGCGTCGTGACACAGGTACCTGGTAAATTAACCCTTGGATATTGTTACACCCGATTGAACATCTGAAACTCGTGGCCGACGTGTAGTGTTCCTTTCGTTGTTCTTATTTTATGTTTATATTATGTTTGTAAATACATGTAATGCATTGACCAGTTTATTTAATGTTAGTACTCTCCTGGTTTGAAAAAAGTGCGTAAAACTACTTGATAATTTCATCGCGACCGAGTAACACCGCGATACAAGATGTACGTCCCCACAGAGACCCCTACAGCAAAATACTTTGAACTGTTAAGAGGTCTGCAGCTTATATAGGGGTTGTAGGGAGAGCGGTACTGAAAGAGAAATATGGCGGACAGTGCCTATTTACGAGCTGTGTTCAGCTTTAACTCAATAATATACTCTACTGTACCTTGGTGTAGGGTTCTTTATATCTTGTATTCCAGTAGTCAATGTCTGTCTGTCTGTCTGTGGTATGTCTGTACTCCAATCTGTTTATACAGGAGCGTTGTGTCGAAATGTACGCCTCCAGAAATGGGGCCGGCCAGTGGAATGACAAGCAGTGCAGTGCTCTACGTAACTTTGTTTGTCAGCAGCATCGAAGTAAGCCACACCAAGTCATGGCCTCTGGCAATCCGATGCTTGTCTCCCTCCTGCTTAAAATCTGTAGTGCTTCTCATCATCTCATTGATAAAAATAAAACAAATATACATACCATGATACATGTGTATATTGACAATGAATGTTGCAATTGCATTTAATAATTTATGAATAAATTTAAAAGGCATACCAGTATATTAATTGGTCCATTTTTCCCAAATGCAAAATAAAGGAAAATTAATATGAAATACATGACAATTCATATCATTCTATTATATATGTAGCCATTTTATGTAACTATGTACATAGTGTAACTGGCTGTTTGTCTATTTGTCTTTCTTCCTCTCTTTGTCTATTATAATGGTTTTCTTTTGCATATTAGTTTTTAAACTAGGAAACCTTAAAGTTTAATTCAGTTATTAAAAGTTTTTCAAGATTTGTCATTTCATTGTCATTGAAGCAGGCAACACACTCTGCAAGAATCTCAAAAGCATCATCATTGGGGCACTTTTCAATGAGACATTGTAATTTGTAAATAAAGATTTTTTTGATAATTTAAAGAAACTTAGATTACAGATAACTACTGGTCGACTATCTCTCTTACACACCTGTTTTTCCCAGAGACAAATGTAGTACATGTATTTTCAGTTCATAGGAGAAGTGAATCAACTTCATATTTGTAAATTTACCTCAGAGTCTCCTCTTTGCATAAATGTTTCCTTTTAAGAATAAAATACAGAAATATTAGGTGTGAAGGCCATGTTTTTGATTCTTGTTTTAAATTACCATGATTAAAAAATTTAAACAAATGATGTACGTGATCTTGATTATTGAAACAATAAAGAAATACATGTAGTATATTGTATAGAAATATGATAGTAAATAATGTAACCAGGTTTTCACATATCTGTGTCACTAAATGATTACAGAGGCTGGTGCACCTCTCACCTCCAATGAAGGCGCATGTCCGGATGGATACACAGCATACGGGCCAAGTTGTTACCGCTATTTTCCACCGAATGCCGCGGCACCATCATGGTCGACAGCTCAGCAAGTGTGTAAGGATAACAGCGCTCAGCTGGTGGAGATTAGCAGCATGTACGAGGACGGGTTTGTGCAGGCTTTGGTGGCGGACTCGGCTCCTAACGGCTACTGGATCGGACTCGCCGACACCACTGTATGTAGTACTCCAGCAGCTGTCAAGTCCGTTACTTTTTCATATTCAGGACGTTTTACTCATTTTTAGGGATACCTTTCAAATTTGACCAGTATGAACATTAAAGGACCAACCTAAACTAAAATATCCTGGATGTGTTACAATGTATTCCATGATTATTCTTTGAGTATGTCAGCTCACACGACATAGGTTTTTAATTTTCATATAATTTTTGATTGGATAAGAATAAGGTAATACAGGATAATGTTTTCTTTAAAATAACAATATTTTACACTGTTTCTTACACTTCTTATGCAGAACATGTATAATTTATGATATTTAGTCCTCTGGAACATATACCTGGAGCCAAGCTGGTTGGTCTGTGACCTACACTAACTGGGGGACAGGAGAGCCTACCAAGGGGACGGGTGAAGGGTGTGTGGCCATCACCAACAACCAATGGAACGACACGCTATGTAACCAACAGCTCGGATTTGTCTGTCAGATCAATCATAGTAAGAGTTGTGTCCCCTGTTAGATCAACCACAGTAAGAGTTGTCTTCCCTGTTAGATCAATAAAAGTAAGAGTTGTCTTCCCTGTCAGATCAATCATAGTAAGAGTTGTGTCCCCTGTTAAATGAATCATAGTAAGAGTTGTCTCCCCTGTTAGATCAATTAAAGTAAGAGTTGTCTTCCCTGTTAGATCAATTAAAGTAAGAGTTGTCTTCCATGTTAGATCAATTAAAGTAAGAGTTGTGTCCCGTGTTAAATGAATTACAGTAAGCGTTGTCTTCCCTGTTAGATCAATTACAGCAAGAGTTATCTTCCCTGTTAGATCAATTAAAGTAAGAGTTTGTTCCCTGTTAAATGAATTACAGTAAGAGTTGTCTACCCTGTTAGATCAATTACAGTAAGAGTTGTGTCCCCTGTTAAATGAATTACAGTAAGAGTTGTCTACCCTGTTAGATCAATTACAGTAAGAGTTGTCCTCCCTGTTAGATCAATTACAATGAGTTATCACCCATGTTAGAAATATATGAGGGTTGATCCAGAAGCAATGTCACAAATGCTATATAATAATGGTAAAATGACATAAAGTGATAAAATTTTGTGATTTGAGATATCCAACTATTTCAATTTAGATCAAAAATTTTTAATGCATAATAAGAATTACTTCTGGAGATAATATATTTTATAGAGCGTGAGATAAGGATAGTTGTTGCACGTTAGTGATGTCAATTTTTGGCCCTTGGCATTCTGGTAGACTGTAATTTAGTCCTTAATTAATTTAGTGTTGATGCATCATTTTATACAATACAACGTCCATGAGAAGTGCGGTGCATTAAGTGAGACGTAACTTCTGGATCAACCCTTGTACCAGTATATTACATTACGAGTTATCTCCCTTTTAGATATTGTCCCCCATATTCAAATTATACAAAGAATATGTATAAGCCATACAGCTATCAATATCTATTCAATGTTTGATTTTAATGTACAGTCAAGAAGATATTAGAAAAATACTGTTTGAGGACAGGTTTTGTGTATCAGCACAGTGTATCTATAATCTGGAAGTCTTGGACGTATTTAAAAAATTCAATGAGCCATTCATGTGAAGTGCAACATTGAAAGTGTGATATACATGTATACCTGTCAATTTCAGACACGCCCCCTCCAACCCCTCTCCCGTCCTTGGTGAGCTGTGATGGATCCGCCCCTATAGGTATCGGACTCAGCTGTTACTATATATCGGGCCTGGACACAAAGACGTGGCCAGAAGCCAGCTATGTGTGTGAAAAGAAGGGAATGGAACTGGCAAGCTTTCACTCAATGGCAGAAATGAACGTCATCATCCAAAAATTCCAGAACTATCAACCTCAGCCAGGAGAGCAGGCACCAAGGTTCCCGGAAAACATCTGGATCGGAATGACTAAAGGGTTCTCAGGTAAAGAACAAGAATATCCTACAAAGTCCAGTATAAAGTGTACATAATTAGTCGTCAGCCCAAATACACATTAACTGTCTAATTGTTTTATATAGCTAAATATTTTTCAACTGTTATTTTTGTTAAATTCTGCTGTATCATATGCCCGTACACAAAAAATTAAATTGCAAAAAAAATGACTGTATTTCAGATTATGAAAAAAATACCCTCAAAATTAAATGTACTTATTTTGGAATCATAATGCAAACAAAATTCACATCTGCAGGGAAAAACCTGTCACACATTAATTAGGTTCAGTTTGGATAAGCTTATAAGCTTATCAATTTTAATGATGAGTCGAGCACACTTCCTTTGCTATATCCCATGGAGAGAATTTTTATGTTTGTTTTATCAGATGGATTTTCTTGGCGTGACGGCTCTCCTGTGAACTTCCTGAACTGGAACAAAGGGGAACCGTCAGACGCGATGAGCTCCTCCCAGGAAGAGTGCGTGGAGATGTACACTGACAGTGGCAAGTGGAACGACGTCACATGCTTCACGCAGCGCCGATATGTCTGCAAGAAAACTGCTCGTATGTATCGCACAATGAAAGAACCGCTCATATGTGTAACACAAAGAAAGAACTGTTCATATATATTGCACATAGAGAACTGCTCATACATGTATGTATTGCACATAGAGAACTGCTCATACATGTATGTATTGCACATAGAGAACTGCTCATATGTATTGCACAAAGAGAGAACTGCTTGTATGTATTGCACAAAGAGAGAACTGCTTGTAGGTATTGCACAGAGATATATATTAACTTCTTGTATGTATCGCAAAAAGAAAGAATGCTCATATGGAACAAGGAAAAAACTTCATTAATAAATGTAATATGTGTCTATCAATTCATATTTAAACTCTGTAGATTGAATGAAACCAAATCTTTCAATTCCTGACTGTAATAGAATCGGATCAATATATTAATAAATTAATGCACATGCATTTGTGTGCAAATCAATAAAATTAGATTATTCAAGTACATTTTTAAACCATGGATGACTTAGTCAAGGATAAGGATTAGTAATTAAGGACTGGGTATAAACACATTGATATATATTTATTTAACACAATGTATTTGTACATCATTAAATCGTTAGATATTCACTATCATCCTCATGTGATGATCCAAGCTTTAATTTTCTTTTTATATTGATTCGTACAAGGACCCATTAAAGACAGTAACAATGAATGACATTAAACTCATTTTTATTTCAGAAAAGAGTACCACTCCATTCGTCATCACATCAGGACTGCCCAATTCAGGATTACCTACAACACCTATCATATGGAACCCTCCCACATTTGGAACCACCCCTGTCCCCACCGGTCGTGCCACCCCCAGTAAACAGACACTACCTGTCATCACTCAGCCCCAGGGCAAGGGCATTGGCAACCCAGTAGCTCAACGGCAAGCCCCACCCTCAAGTAAGTACCCACCTGTACTGTTAAGTTCTCATGGTTTAAATCCAGGAATATACCTGGTATTTTGGCCTTATTGTAATGAATGCAGTGTGTTGAGATCCATAATACGTACAATAATACATTATCTTATGAGATTTTACATGGCAGACTTAAAGACATCTTATAATGAAAGAGCAGCTCTTTTTTATGCACACTATTTGAAGTCTGTTGGTCTGTTTTGACAGATAATGGGCTATCTACCGGAGGCCTGGTCGGAATACTGATTGCGGTCATCGTCATTCTGGCACTGTTCGCCTTTGGTGTCATATTCCTGAAACAACGACAGGCTCCCCCACCAAGTTCTGGGGCTGGAGGATTTGAGAACGCCATGTACTCTTCAGCAGAGGGCGCTGTTAACATTAAAAACAGCGGGAACGTGAATGGAGGGTATGGTGGGATGAACGAAGACGATGCCTGATGATTCATAGAGAATCAGAGGCAATGAGAGGAACAGTGGAAAATTTCCATAGAAACAATCATTTTCAGTGTTTATTCATGTCGAAATTCTTAATTCATGACAATAACACTAAAGTTCATCCTATGAATTTTTCTGTGGAGTTGATTTTTCATACATTGATTCAGACTTTACATTTGTTAACAGTACATAGAACTGCGACAGTTTTACCCATTCTTTGTTAACATGTTCATAAAGTACAAGTATGTCTTTGAAAATTGTTGGTGCAATAATTTTTCATTCATTATTTTTTTCAATATGCATATTTACATTTCATTAGTTACAGTATATATATTAGACAGTTTGTGATATAATTTTTATGATATTGATCATCAATGTTTATATCAAGTCAGTATTCCTGTTTTATGTAAATACTTTTTGTAAATAATAAAGATGTTTAATAGTGACAATTGGTTGTTGAATGTTTATCTAAAGTGGACACTTAAACAATAAAATGCTTTTGGGGGGGATAATATGGTAGCAACATTGCAGAATCAAAGTCTTTAAGTACTGACGGGAGTTGATTTTATCGATTGTTATTCATTTTAAAATCAACGATATGTTATTTTTGCTTGGCAAGTAAATTCCTATAAGTATTTGAATTACGCTCATTTTTATAATTATTAAGAATCCTACAGGAATTTCGTGAAAATTCAATATCAATCATGTTGTGTAATATTCTAAGAATTATTCCATCAAAGTACGTATTAGTAATCGAAATAGTTATGAGAAATTGTATGGATCCAAGCAAAATTGAAATCTACTCTCGTTCAACCAGACTCTCAGCTGTATCCGTTAATCTCCGACAAGCAAGAGTGACTCTATTCTTGTCGGAGATTTACGGAGACAGCCGAGCGTCTGGTTGAACGAGACTATATTGAACTCTGGCGTAGGAATATATAAAGTGTGAGACTTCAAAAAATATCTAAATTGTCCGTACCATTTAAAATCTGACTATTTACAAGGTATCTATAAATGAGTTTCCTTGAACAATATGCTTAAGATCACATTACATCGAAATTATTGATTAAAGCTAAATGTTGTCAGCGGTGTTGATTTGTGCTTAGGTCCAAACACTGTTTCACTTTCGGTTTGCCTGAGTAACTGCATAGGAGAGTTGATTAAAATCAACTCCCAAAAAATACATAACCCGCGTTAGCAGGTAAATTATGTAATTTTTTCTGCAATCACCGCTACCTTTATAGCCCGCACGAATCATCAAAGAAAGCATTTTAATGTTTATATATATGTGATAGTGGGTTGTCCCAAGAATTAAACAAGTCCACTTGAGGGTTCTTCGATCATTTATTCGGATACATGGATAGGATTAAAGGATTTAAACCCTGTAATATAATTCATAGATATCAGCATAAAAAGGATCAATGTTTACAATAAGTTTCAGCATAAAAATATACAACCATATTCAAATATATATTCATGAAATACATTAATAATGCTCAGAGTTCACTAATCAAACTATTTGTAAAGAAGGATAACTCTGATTAAAATGCATCATAAATTCAGTGTCAAGAAGAGTTACTGCCCTTGAACACAATTTACAAAAATATAGAAATATGCTCTACATCTTTATCAATATCAATATTTAATTAAATAAAAACATATACTTTCAATGTAACTCCTTTGTAGATTACATTTTATCAAGATACATAAAATAAATATAAAAATATTACTTTGCAACGATCACCTGTTTATGGAACAAGGTTTCATGCACAATCCTGCAGATTACTCTGACAATGGTAGTCTCTAACTACAAGTATTAAATATCATAATGGTAACAATAACTAACCTTTCACATATATTAGAAATGAGATACTATAGCTTAGATATCAAAACTATGAATTACTGGGATAATTTATAAAATACATTCTTTCATAAATAAGGTATTATAACCTCAAAAAGTAGAATTAGCCAAATGTACCAATTAACAGAAAATATCATTATTATCTATTAAATTATTTATTAAAGTTCAAGAATACCAAAAAATAGAACACTTACTATAACTGACTGCTTCAAATATGTTAATGAAATAAATAAATAAGTGAAATCGTCTCTTGAAGAAATTAGGTCTTACTCCTAGGAATACTAGCCTCGGTCTGTCACAAAGGCTACTCAGTTAAAGCGGGAAAAATTATAAAAAACATACTATTGGTTAAGTAAACCACCTGATCCTGTCCACATGTATGTAAGTGACCATACAGGTGAAATGACTTAGGGCTATAAAATATCAGAAGCCACTAGAATAGGTAATTAAGTAATGATTACTTGATAGATGCATAAAAGACAGGGAGTTATAGGGATAGTAGTCTGTTTCTAAATATGTACATGTAAAATATGGAATATAGGATGATGATGATGTTGATGATGAAATATGAATAATATGCATGAATGTAATTATCATAAAATGCACCCTATTACATATACATCTTTCTTTTTAACAAATTAATAAATTGATTGTAAAAAGTAAGTAAAAATCACAAAATTACTGTTAATGTACAGAAGTACGTTAGCTAAAAGAAACAGCCAAATCGTCTTCTATGGGAGACATCTGACATCATCATGATTATTTCCTGCAGTCCATGATTTTTCTCAAGATGCTGTAGGTTACGACCAATCGATAAATGGGTTATGTAAATTTCAGTCCTTATCAGTTCAGTCGCTGTAGATTTCGACCAATGGATAAAACGGAGCGTGTAGATTTCGGTATGGCTGTTTCTATAGAGCTAGAGAGGAAATAATATTTGGTAGACGTAAATATTTTGGTATGAGGCAGTAAAACTCATCATTGGCAATAACATACATGTATATACAATCACTGTGCGAGGGTTGTTCGGAAATTATTGAGACATTTACTCTTATTTCCTTGGGGAAAAAGATAAACCCTTGCAATTTCACCAAAACGTACACCAGGAAAGAGTTTAACAATGTAAAAAGT
Organism: Magallana gigas; assembly: GCF_963853765.1. NCBI lineage: Eukaryota > Metazoa > Mollusca > Bivalvia > Ostreida > Ostreidae > Magallana > Magallana gigas. Next base: position 55,551,240 of record NC_088857.1, on the reverse strand, counting down.
TTCTTGTCCAGAGTATGATTAGATCATTCCTGGTAAACTGACCAAATTGTCATCGCCCAGTGACCCGGCGCAACCGCAAACTCACTGCAACGTTATTTTAACGCTTCTCATTAATCATATGTTTTAAACACCTAAGAAACAAAGGGAAATTAGAATCAATTCTTCATTTCTCATCTGTTGTTTACATTTCAAGATGTCAAAATTCGCATATTCTCTCCATTCTTGAATTTTTTCGAAGAAAAAAAATCGGGTTATTTCTAACCGAAAGTCAGATTTCTGTGAAATGTCTTCTACAGTGATTCTGTGTACATATTTTGGAACTATTGACATTAGTTAGTGTGTAAAAGTACTTGATATTTAGTCACTTTGTCTGAATTCCAGCTAAACAATTAGTGAAAAAGACGATTCACTGAAGTTCCTTATCCCTTACCATTGCATGTTGTATTTTTTTAAAGCAATCGGGTGGCCTTAAAAGATCTTTTCCCGAAATTTCCATCAATTTGATATATATTTGCTGCGCCGCCTTGACGTCAAATTTCTGCATACCGTCATTGTCAAATTTCTATTGCTTGGTAAATATATCTGTATCATACCTGTATTTCAACTCGAACTGTAGTGAAACTTCGACAAATCAAAATTTAGTCATAATAAATAGCAAATTGAATATATATAATTTGATTTCTTTTATTAACAAGAGGCCCATGGGCCACATCGCTCACCTGAACAGCAGTTCCTTGTAACATTACATTTCGTAGCATATGCTTTTTCTATTTTAAACATTGAACCCCTTTCTGGGGACCCAGTTATGGTCCGAGGTTTATGGTTGGCTTGAACAACATAAACAGTAACATAGGAATGAAAATGTGTAGCACTGCGGTAGGACCGCACGTACACAACCTGAAAAACTGAACGTAGCAGAGTTCCACTTCAAGAGAAATAACTCTCAGACTGTACAGAACATCAAGAAAGATAACTCTTGGTTCCACTACATTAGAGTTTACACAATTTGAGGATCTTTGCATAATAATCTCACAAACTGTAGCATTATAGTTCTCGAGAAAAACTTTTTAAAAACATTTTCAATATATCTTTCTATGTTAAACTTTGAACCCCTCTTGGGGCCACAGTATTAGTCCAGGGCTAAAGTTTTAAATATTTGGAATCTACATTATTTAAGGATGCTTGCATAGTTATCTCACAAGCTGAAGCATTATAGTTCCCTAGAAAAAGATTTTTCAACATTTTCCCTCTATATTTCTATGCTAAACTTTAAACACCTCTTGGGGCCCCAGTATTAGATTGAGGTCACAGCTTTTATAATTTCGAATCTACACTATTTGAGGGTGCTTACGTAGTTATCTGACAAATTGATGCATTGTAGTTCTCGAAAAGAAGATTTTTAAACATTTTCCATATATACCGGCACTTCTACATTTAACTTTAAACCCATCTTGGGTCCCTAGTATTAGTCCAGGGGTCACTATTTTAAAACTGTCGAACCTTCATTATCCAAGGTTGTATGCATGATAGTAATCTCACAAATTGAGGCATTGTAGTTCTCGAGGAGAAGATATTTTAACGTTACCTTTATATTTCTATAATAAACTTTGACCCCATCTTGGGGCCCCAGTATTGGTCCGGGGGTCACGATTTTACCAATTTAAGGAATCTACATGAGCGAAGGCATAGAAATTCCACAAACTAAAACATTGTAGTTCTTGAGAAGAAAATTTTTAAACTTTTCCTTTATGTTTTTTAAAATGTTTAAATTTTGAACCCCTCTTGGTGCCCATCAATTGTCCGGGAGTTACAATTTTTTGAATCTACATTATTTAAGGATGTACATGTATGCATAGTAATATCCCAAACAGTTGCACTATAGTTCTTGAGAAGAAGATTTTAAAACATTTTCCTATATATGTTAAAATCTAAACCCCTACTGGGGCCCCACTTTTTGTTCAGGGGTCACGATTTTTACAATCTTCACTATATATACAACCGTTTGTGTATGTATTGGCATTTTTGGTGAAGTGGTTTTTGAGAAGAAATTTTTTAAAACATTTTTCATATGTAGTTCTATGTTAAACTTTGAACCCCGCCTGGGGCTGCAGTTTTGATTTGAGGGTCACGATTTCTAATCTTCATTATACATACAAGCTTTTGTGTAAATATTGGCATTTCTGGTGCAGTGGTTCTTGAGAAGAAAATTTTTCAAACATTTTCCTAAGGTATATCTATGTTAAACTTTGAACCCCGCCTGGGGCCCCAGTTTTGGTCCGAGGGTCACGATTGTTACAATTTAGAATCTTCACTATATATACAAGCTTTTGTGTAAATATTGGCATTTCTGGTGCAGTGGTTCTTGAGAAGAAGATTTTTTAAACATTTTCCTAAGGTATCTCTATGTTAAATTTGAACCCCGCCTGGGGCCCCAGTTTTGGTCCGAGGGTCACGATTTTAACAATTTAGAATCTTCACTATATATACAAGTTTTTGTGTAAATATTGGCATTTTTGGTGCAGTGGTTCTTGAGAAGAAGATTTTTTAAACATTTTCCTATGTATTTTTATGTTAAACTTTGAACCCCGCCTGGGGCCCCAGTTTTGGTCCGAGGGTCACGATTTTTACAATTTAGAATCTTCACTATATATACAAGCTTTTGTGTAAATATTGGCATTTCTGGTGCAGTGGTTCTTGAGAAGAAGATTTTTAAAGACATGCACCCTATACTTACTGTTTCGCAATTATCTCCCTTTTGAAAAGGGCTGTGCCCTTTATTTTTACAATTTATAACCCCCTTTCCATAAGGATGCTTTGTACCAAATTTGGTTAAATTTGGCCCAGTGGTTTTTGAGAAGAAGTTGAAAATGTGAAAAGTTTACAGACGGACGGACAGACAGACAGACGGACGGACGGACGGACGGACGACGGACAACGGGTGATCAGAAAAGCTCAGGGTGCAGGTGAGCTAAAAATTGTAAGTTTGCGGACGCTTATATAGACGATGTTTTAGTTTTCTTATTCTCCGAGTTTATGCTTGCGCCGGGTACCCCGACTACCGATTTGTTTATTTATCGTTGTAAACAAAATATTAAACATCACTTTGTTTAATTATTTGTTAAGGTCTCTTCAATGTGCATGCCAATTTTCACCATAATTCGTCACTTAGAAAGGGAAATATCCGTGTTGTCTCAATAATTTCCGAACAACCCTCATACATGTAGATGCAACATGTAATCATACACATACAGGCATCAGTTTTTTAAGGATACACCTCGCTGGGAATAATCATAAGACACTTAAAATCAAGTAATTCTTCAGCACTGTGATATAATGATGTAGAAACTTCAAGCTCCATGTTTTTATGTGATTTTGTTCTTCATGGCTGCACTTCAAAAATGACTGTTGTATCATAAAGCTTCAAAGGAGTTTTTTAAAAAATATCTTGAGTTCATCGATGATGCCGAAAAACGCATAAAAACAATGTTATCAGTATCAGAAGTGAAAGGCAAAAATAATCTTTCTTAAATTTTCTTTTGGATAAAAGTTAAAGGTTAGAATAGAGAATAACAAACACACTAATTTTAATGAACAAACAACATGACTGATAATGTCTCTCTGATTTATTTCCATAGCAACTGTGTTCTCAATGAAACAGTACACATGTATACATCATTAATTGGTTAATAAATAAAAAAACAAATTGAACCTAGCTTTATATTGCACAGTCTTGTTTGTATATATCCATTGAATTAAGCTTCACAATTAGCAACCTTCGCATTTAGCACTTTCTCCATCTTATTTAAGCATAATGTTTGTTTGGTCATAAAGGTGATGCCCCGCACACAATAAGGAACATTAAGGTAGTTCATCGTAGTGGGGAGGTCATGGATACCGATCCGAGAGATGACTCCTCTTCACGCTCCACTGCTTGTTGCTTCAATTCCTGCAGAGTTCTAACGAAGCGCGACCACTCATCCATCTTTGGGTTTGCAGTGTTCTGAAAGTTTAGTAATATAAAGGAATGAACATAAAAGGAAAGATAGAAAAACATCATAATTAAATAAATGACAAGCTTGTTCACTTAAATATAATGTACCGGTATTATATGACACCGGTAATACAAGATTAAGATAATTCGTACCTCTGTTTTATTATAGATACGAATTTATTATGTAATACTATTAAGGAAATCATTCTGTGTAAGTTTGTTCACACTTATATAACACAAGAACAACATCAGTAGTACCTCCGCTACATCATAAATATGAATTCGTCCGACATCGTCACCAACAGCGATGCTGGATCCACTCCCATGCCAGCGACAGTGATTGAGTGCCACGCCCCCTTCTGCTACAACTGACGCAGTGGGCACCTATAACACAGGGAATAAACATTGTGTGTGACATTAAAGCAAGCTACAGAAACAAAACAACAAAATCATGTCACAAAGAACACACCTGTCTGTGCATCACCTTAATAAAATAGTTGTATATGAATTATGTTAATTGTTATATTTCCAGTAATCAATTTACAAGGATTGTGTACATTTGAAGGATAATCACTGTAACTCTGAGTGAGTTATTTAATGCCAAAAAGTTCGCACATCACTAACTAAATGTGCTATGACTAAAGTGTAGCGTTACCTCAGTCTCATTGTTCAGGTTCCACAGATCCAGACGACCATCTCCGTCCACGCTGGCAAACAGGGCGGGGTGGATCGGTGACCACTGGACGTCATAAACATAGTCACTGTTGTCCTCAAAAGAGTGCAGGAACTTCTGGTCCTGTCAAGAAAAAGGTCATGTCAATTGAAAAGGTCATGCTAATTAAATTGGTCATGTCAGTTAAATAGGTCATGTTAATTAAATATAGTAGGTCATGTTAATTACATGTAAATAAATCATGTCACGTAAAGTTAAGGATCTTACTTTGATGCTCCAGAGTTTGAGTGTCCAATCAAAACTGGAGGTTAGAAAGTACGGGGAGAAGTCGATTTGTCCAGGAACATTGTGGCAGTCTATCCCCGTGATGGGCCCCATGTGTCCCTCAAAGGCCTCACTAATACCTGTTTTCCTGTAACACACAGATAGTTACATAAATATATATACAAAAATAAATTATTAATGTACATTTGATTGAGTATTTAGAAGTCTTGTACTAAAAGCAATTTACTCTCCCCCTCTGTATAGATGGAGTACTTAGAAAAAATTATGGTACTAAGGAGTAACCTACTCCCCCCCCCCCCCCCCCCCTGCCCCCTATGTATAGATGGGGCACTGGTAAGGTCTGAAGTACACTGTAATACTAAAAGCTAACCTACTTTTCCCTTATGTATAGATTGAGCACTAGATGTACAAGTTCACTAAGGACTTTTTCCTACTCACCCGCCGTGTCTACAGGCAGTGTACACAGTACAATCCTCACTGCCGACCACAAAGTTATTGACGTCGCCGGACAGGAAGGAGAAACAGGTGACAGCCACCGCCTTACTCTGCTTGTGCTGGAGCTCCATGCTGTCCTGTAACCAATAAAATGACCAACCATCAATCAACACATTTTGACTATTGAAAACATTGTCTCATGAATCAATGCTACTGTTTTGCAAAGATTTTACTCAAAACATTCCTTTATTGACTCATAGGTATAATTATGCTTAAGGTATATTATGTTCAATGATGTTTTGGATATGAATACTATTACTGTTGTTTTATGAACATTTTTAAGACTTTAAAGTCTTATTAAATCTAATTAACGAGGCCGAGTACAGAACGAGTACGCAAGCTTTCGCGCAGCGTTTGATTTGTATTGTGACGTCATCTTTTTGCTTGGTTGACGCCATGGCGTGAGAGTTTCAACTGCAGATATTCAGCGAAATTTGTTGAAAATGGCTCGTTTAATGCGTAAAATTAATGTTATATTGTGGAATAAACATAACTGTCTCGAACTATAAGCTATATTTGGGCTCGGGTCGAAAACCTGAAGAGGGTTCAGCAGACCTAACCCTCTGTCACGTTTTCTTAACCCGCCTAAATATAGCTTAATTCATATATTTCAAAACAGTAACCATGTATTTAATATATATGTCCCTTAATATGTGATGTTATATATTTTTTTATTACTTAAATATGTCTGAATGCTTTAATAATACTATAAAGATCACCTTTTCCGCCTTTCTCAGATAAAAAATAGCCATTAGGCCTAAAAAAAAAAAATAGGTTTGTTTCCGCTTTCCCGACCGACCCTAACTTAAACCCGCCGACCCAAAATTTTTTTTCGAGTTTTTTCGTAAATTTCCGTTTTTATCCGTTTTTTGTTAAAATTTCGTTTTTATCCGATTTAAAAATTTATTGTGTCCTCCAAATTTAAGTCGTAAAAACGCTTATAGAACTTATTGAGATGTCATCAGTGTTGTGTAGATGTTTGTTATTTACAAATGGCAGCACATGTCGTGCCAGTTGAGCTCCAGAAATGTTCCCACCAGCCGGGGAAAAAGTTCATCACATCATTTAAATAATGACAACAAATACTTGTTTTTTTTTATCTTACCCAGTTTAATAGATAAATGGTTTAACATGCACAATTGAACAGACGGAGAGGGAAAAAAAAAAGATTAAAAAAAAAAAAAAAGCCGACCGACCGACCCTAATTTTTTTCAGCCTGAAAGCGGAAACAAACCTATTTTTTTTTTTAGGCCTTATCTAACAAATCTGGGAAATTGGGCATACAAAAATTAACTTTGATAAGACCCCTGGAACAAACCAGGAGGTAAAAGGTTTTTTTTATTTGACCATTTGATGCCTTTTAGCAATAACTTTAATATGTAGAACAGAAAAAGAAATCCCTAGGGCAGAAGTTTAAAAATTTGTAAAATTGATACATTTCAAGCGAAATCCCATAGGGTCCTATGTTAAAGATTAACAAACTTTGAGATGACCCCCTAAACAAACGGTGTGGTAAATGTTTTATTTTTTAATCTTAAAATAATAATTATATAAATAGAAATTCAGGTAAAAAATTTCATTAAAAAATCTAGGGCAGAACTAATTAGACCCGGCCTCATTAAGATTAATATAATTTCAAAAACTAAGAAAGAGAGAGGGGTTTGCAATGTTCTTTGGTATAAAGAGTCTACAGATCTGTTAGATCAATCCAACGGAACTGGGACTGTGAGACAACATTACCTGTGGCTGTGAGACGTTACCTGTGGCTGTGAGACATTAGCTATGGCTGTGAGACAACATTACCTGTGGCTGTGAGACATTACATGTACCTGTATCTGTGAGACGTTACCTGTGGCTGTGAGACATTACCTGTGGCTGTGAGACATTACCTGTGGCTGTGAGACATTACCTGTATCTGTGAGACGTTACCTGTGGCTGTGAGACATTACCTGTGGCTGTGAGATGTTACCTGTGGCTGTGAGACATTACCTGTGGCTGTGAGACAACATTACCTGTATCTGTGAGACAACATTACCTGTGGCTGTGAGACATTACCTGTATCTGTGAGACGTTACCTGTGGCTGTGAGACGTTACCTGTGGCTGTGAGACATTACCTGTGGCTATGAAACAACATTACCTGTGGCTGTGAGACATTACCTGTGGCTGTGAGATATTACCTGTGGCTGTGAGACAACATTACCTGTATCTGTGAGACATTACCTGTGGCTGTGAGACAACATTACCTGTGACTGTGAGACAACATTACCTGTGGCTGTGAGACATTACCTGTGGCTGTGAGACATTACCTGTGGCTGTGAGACATTACCTGTATCTGTGAGACATTACCTGTGGCTGTGAGACATTACCTGTGGCTGTGAGACATTACCTGTATCTGTGAGACATTACCTGTGGCTGTGAGACAACATAACCTGTGGCTGTGAGACAACATTACATGTGGCTGTGAGACAACATTACCTGTGGCTGTGAGAGCATGTCCAGGCTCCATGAACACATCTTTCCGTCCGTGGACACACTGATCAAGTTGTGGGCGTTCTGGGTGCCCACCACATTGATACAGTATACAGGGTGCTACAAAAGACAAGAGTCAATTGATACAGTATACAGGGTGCTATAAAAGACAAGAGTCAAATTTACAACTTGGAAGCTGCAGACATGGCATGCAATTACATGACATTGTACATTCTCAAAAATTACCTCACTGAATAATTGCAATGACAACTTGACATTGAATCACCTGAAACATGCTAAAACAAAATACATCCCTACACATAAAAATTGAAATGTCAGCTACCCAACATTCCACCAACAAATAAACCATAAAAGATTGTATTAATAAACAAGTATAAACTTATACTGTGAATATCATTGCATTTTTTTTTGCTTAAAGCTGTAGAGTCAAAATGGAAGATTTCTACAAACAAACATACCAGTAGCTGATGCAGTTGTAGCAAAGACAGACAATGCATCTGCGAGGATTTGAACTAGAAATACAAATCAAGCACTACACCATCTGAATCAATGGGAATAACCCTCTGGCCAGAGCTGGTAGGGCAGCTACACCCCCATATGGTCACTTATGCTTCAAACCCCAATATAATCCCATATAGTACCCAACCTCATACAATGATTTAAGGTACACACCCCTTCACATGATCACTTACCGTGTGGGCAGCGGCAGAGAGGGGGGTCCGCTGGATGGGGGTTCTCTTGTTGACCCGATTGTCCCACAGCACAATCTGACCAGAGTAGGTTCCTCCAACCACAAGGTTAGGGTGGAACTCCGCAAAACAGCTCGACATCACGGGCGACTAAAGCAAATATTTGGTACATTTTGTCAGTGATTGCTTTTTATCACAACTTTGTCACTGTCAATATCATAATACTTAATTTTTGTTTACAATACAGAAAGAGTAAAATAAAATATTTCAGTCAGCCATTTTATCAAGCATCATAAATTTAGTACTGTCAATATAAGCTTTTTTTGTTGTTCAAAATACTAGTATATAACCAGTAAATACAAACATTCCCATCAACTTTTTTACCTGGCAATGGAAGACATATTCAGGAGTGGTCTTTTTGAATTTGGAGTTCCAGATAAGGGTAACTCCATCAGGGTCATTAGGAGAATCCTCGTTAGCATTGTAGGATGCCACCAACAACTCTGGATGCTGAAGACATGAAGATACGGTCAAAATATTCATAATTATTTATGTTCGATTAATTTTATTTATTTAAAAGACATTGACAAACAGAGTTAAATTTATACTCAAGAAGAGTTTCCCGTTAATTTTTACTCGAGGCAGTGCAAGAATTAGTGTTACTGTGTATATTGTTAGATGATGACATCACAAATAACAAATTAAGCAAACTGCAATAAATGTCCTATGTCATTTTATTTCTTGAAATCAATGTTTTTAAATTTTGCTCATACAGAGAGTTGAAATATAAATAGTAATATTTATCTTTAATGGGGATAAGAGGGGGCAAGTATGGGTTGGTTAAAAATACTTGTTTGAATCAGTATAGTATATATGTATATGTTGGCTATAATACATTTACAGTACCTGTTTGGACCAGTCCAGACTGGTCACAGTCCGGTGCTTAGACCATCGCTCATCAAAGAAGTTCCTCTGGAGCTTCAGTCTCTCTCCAGCCCGCAAATCACTGAAAAACAAATGAATATACAATCTTTAACAGTACAATACAAAAGTCCAATGGCTTATAAGATCAAATTTGCATCATTTTTTTCTGATGCAAAAGTAAGCCGACTTCCTTAAAAACATATGAAAATGTATCTAAAAAACTGTATGATAAATAACTGAACAGTTAAGAATCTATAATCTTTGGTGGAAGAGTAACATAATGCGTCTCTAATTTGCAATAGAAATGTAAAGATATTTCACCAATTAATTGGCAATGTTATGCCGTTGCTAGTTTGCAATAGCAGTGTAAACATATCTTTCTTTTTGTCCACCTATTATATGAAAGAACCCTACAAGCACTGCCTCATTCCGGTGTAAACATACATTAATTAAGGTCTTCCGTTACAACGGAAGACCTTATAGTGATTGTAATGTTTTTTATTATTTAAGGTCTTCCGTTTCCAACGGAAGACCTTATAGTGATTGTAATGTTTCTTATTATTATTATTATTATTTTTTTTTGTCCGTTTTTTGTCCACAAGATTTCTCAGAGATGGCTGGATGGATTTTCTTGAAATTTTCAGGACTGACAGAAAATTATAATATCTCCAGGCGTTTTTTTCATTTTTTCAAAATTCACTTCCTGTCGTCCGTTTCCTGTCCCGCGATAAAAAGCTATGGACAATGAGATCTCAGAAACGATAAAGACTTGAACATCCAAACTTTGAGGGATGATAGACCTATAGTTGTAGATGTGTTTAAACTATTCTGTTTTGTTCGTCGTAACTTCCGGTCGTCACCGGAAGCTCTTCAAAAATTATGCTTTTACGCATTTAAGATATTTCTCGGAGAATTGAAATATAAGTATAAATGCTTACATATGTCATCTATCCGATGATTAATAAACATAAAAATTCTACTTCCGGTGAGATATCTCAAATATCTCATGAAGCCTTTTTTTAAAGTAAATGTTTGAACCCCGAGATCTCAGAAACTGTAAGTGATCAAAACACGAAACTTACAGGGATGATAGACATTTGATAGAAAATGTGTTTAACCGTTTTTATTTGGTCGACCGTCACTTCCAGTCCACACAGGAAGAGTTCAAACAAATCAAGTTTTTTAAAAGTTTAACTCGATTTTTCAGAGATGGCTGGATGGATTTTCTTGAAATTTATAGGACTGATAGAGAACGAAAATATCTCTAGGCATTTTTTTCATTTTTTCAAAATTCCCTTCCTGTCGTCCGTTTCCTGTCCCGCGATAAAAAGCTATGGACAATGAGATCTCAGAAACGATAAAGACTTGAACATCCAAACTTTGAGGGATGATAGACCTATAATTGTAGATGTGTTTAAACTATTTTGTTTTGTTCGTCGTAACTTCCGGTCGTCACCGGAAGCTCTTCAAAAATTATGCTTTTACGCATTTAATATATTTCTCGGAGAATTGAAATATGAGTATAAATGCTTACATATGTCATCTATCCGATGATTAATAAACATAAAAATTCTACTTCCGGTGAGATATCTCAAATATCTCATGAAGCCTTTTTTAAAGTAAATGTTTGAACCCCGAGATCTCAGAAACTGTAAGTGATCAAGACACGAAACTTACAGGGATGATAGACATTTGATAGAAGATGTGTTTAACCGTTTTTATTTGGTCCACCGTCACTTCCGGTCCACACAGGAAGAGTTCAAACAAATCAAGTTTTTTAAAAGTTTAACTCGATTTTTCAGAGATGGCTGGATGGATTTTCTTGAAATTTATAGGACTGATAGAGAACGAAAATATCTCTAGGCATTTTTTTTTCATTTTTTCAAAATTCACTTCCTGTCGTCCGTTTCCTGTCCCGCGATAAAAAGCTATGGACAATGAGATCTCAGAAACGATAAAGACTTGAACATCCAAACTTTGAGGGATGATAGACCTATAGTTGTAGATGTGTTTAAACTATTTTGTTTTGTTCGTCGTAACTTCCGGTCGTCACCGGAAGCTCTTCAAAAATTATGCTTTTACGCATTTAATATATTTCTCGGAGAATTGAAATATAAGTATAAATGCTTACATATGTCATCTATCCGATGATTAATAAACATAAAAATTCTACTTCCGGTGAGATATCTCAAATATCTCATGAAGCCTTTTTTAAAGTAAATGTTTGAACCCCGAGATCTCAGAAACTGTAAGTGATCAAGACACGAAACTTACAGGGATGATAGACATTTGATTGAAGATGTGTTTAACCGTTTTTATTTGGTCGACCGTCACTTCCAGTCCACACAGGAAGAGTTCAAACAAATCAAGTTTTTTAAAAGTTTAACTCGATTTTTCAGAGATGCATGGATGGTTTTCTTGAAATTTATAGGACTGATAGAGAACGAAAATATCTCTAGGCATTTTTTTCATTTTTTCAAAATTCCCTTCCTGTCGTCCGTTTCCTGTCCCGCGATAAAAAGCTATGGACAATGAGATCTCAGAAACGATAAAGACTTGAACATCCAAACTTTGAGGGATGATAGACCTATAGCTGTAGATGTGTTTAAACTATTTTGTTTTGTTCTTCGTAACTTCCGGTCGTCACCGGAAGCACTTAAAAAATTATGTTTTTACGCATTTTATTTGTTTAACACTGAAATGATATAAAGGTATAAACGCTTTCATATGTCATCTATCCGATGATTAATAAACAAAAAAAATTACTTCTGGTGAGATATCTCAAATATCTCAGGTAGTCTTTTTAAAACAAATATTATGACAGCGAAGTCTCATAAACTGTAAGTGACCAAGACACAAAACTTACACGGATGATAGACATTTGATAGAAGATGTGTTTAACCGTTTTTATTTTGTCAACCGTCACTTCCGGTCCACACCGGAAGAGTTCAAACAATTCATGTTGTTTAAGAGATTTACTGCTTCTGTTTTACAAAGTAAGACAAATTGATAGTCAATTAAGTCCTGTTGTCTAATGGTTATGAAATACTGAGATAAGCAATGTCTTACTGTTAAATTGATACATGTATATCAAAACGGAAGACCTTTTTGTTGCTTTTGCAACAAGAGTCTAGTTATTATTATTATTTTTTTCCCCTTTTTTGTCCACAAGATTTCTCAGAGATGGCTGGATGGATTTTCTTGAAATTTTCAGGACTGATAGAAAACGATAATATCTCTAGGCGTTTTTTTCATTTTTTCAAAATTCACTTCCTGTCGTCCGTTTCCTGTCCCGCAACAAAAAGCTATGGACAATGAGATCTCAGAAACGATAATGAGTTGAACCTCCAAACTTTGAGGGATTATAGACCTATAGCTGTAGATGTGTTTAAACTATTTTGTTTTGTTCGTCGTAACTTCCGGTCGTCACCGGAAGCACTTCAAAAATAACTATTTTTTCGCATAAAATTCATTTTCAATAAAATAAATATATAAGTATAATTCTATGCATAGGTTATCTATGCGATGTTAACTCAACAAAAAATTTCGACTTCCGGTGAGATATCTCAAATATCTCAGGTTGCTTTTTTGAAACACATTTTGTACAAACGAGATCTCAGAAACTATAAGTGATCAAAGCACAAAACCTTCATGGATGATAGACATTTGATTGAAGATGTGTTTAACCGGTTTCGTTTTGTCTTCCGTCACTTCCGGTCCACACAGGAAGAGTTCAAACAAATCGAGCTGTTTATCAGTTTAACTTATTTCCATTGATATTTGTAGTGTGCTGGATGAGAAATGAAGTACAAAGGGCAAGTTTACAAGATATATTAAATACAATTTAGATTGAGCACTTCCGTTTGTCCGTTTCCTGTCCCGCGTTGGAAAAGCTTGTATCAACGAGATCTCAAAAACGGTAAAGACTTGAACATCCAAACTTTGTGGGATGATAGACCCATAGCTGTAGATGTGTTCACACTATTTTGTTTTGTTCGTCGTAACTTCCGGTCGTCACCGGAAGCACTTCAAAAATAACTACTTTTTCGCATAAAATTCTTTTTCCATAAAATAAATATATAAGTATAAATCTATGCATAGGTTGTCTATGCGATGGTAACTCAACAAAAAAATTCGACTTCCGGTGAGATATCTCAAATATCTCAGGTAGCTTTTTTGAAACACATTTTGTACAAACGAGATCTCAGAAACTATAAGCGATCAAAGCACAAAACTTTCATGGATGATAGACATTTGATTGAAGATGTGTTTAACCGGTTTCGTTTTGTCTTCCGTCACTTCCGGTCCACACAGGAAGAGTTCAAACAAATCGAGCTGTTTATCAGTTTAACTGTTTTCCTTTGATATTTGTAGTGAAGTCGATGAACAATTAAGTAGAAAGGGCAAGTACAAAAAAAATATTAATTACAATTTACATTGAGCACTTCCGTTTGTCTGTTTCCTGTCCCGAGACAAAAACCTTGATTCCTGGAGATCTCAAAAATGGTAACGACTTGAACGATCAAACTTTGTGGGATGATAGACCTATGTATGTACATGTGTTTACACTATTTTGTTTTGTTCGGTGTAGCTTCCGGTCGTCACCGGAAGCACTTCAAAAATTTGTTTTATTCATTTTACATAAAATGAAAATATCAGTATACAATCTTACATATGTCATCTATATAATTTTAAATTGGCAAATAAATTTTACTTCCGGTGAGATATCTCAAATATCTCTATGTAGCTTTTCTTTTTACAAATTTGATGTCCGCAATATTTTCGTCATTGTAAGTGATTGAGACACGAATCTTTCATAGATTGTTTGATAGAATTTTGATTGGGGATGTGTTTAACGGGTTTAATTGTGTCAACTGTCACTTCCGGTTCTTACCGGAAGGGTTCAAACAAATCCTGTTTTTAACAAGTTTAGCTGACTTTTTTGGAATTTCATCTAGGCTGATAAACAGTGATGTACATTAAGCAAATGTACGAGAAATACCAGCTTTTGTTTTTACTAATCACTTTCGTTCGTTCGTTTCGGTCCCGAGACAAAAAATATTGTTTCAAAGAGATCTTAGATTTGGCAGAGTCGTGAACAACCAAACTTTGAGGCAAGATTGACTTATGATTGTACAAATGGTTAACATTTTTGTTTAGATCGGCGTTACTTCTGGTCGTCACAGAAAGTACTTAAAAAATTGATTTCTTTTTCATTCTCGTTCTTTTACATGTAAGTAATGTCTGGATATATCATTCACAATAATTATCATATCAACTTTTTTTGCATGTAAGAGAAGCAATGTCTTACAGTTAAATTGATACATGTATATCAAAACGGAAGACCTTTTTGTTGCTTTCGCAACAAGTGTCTAGTTTTCATTTTGTCCACCAGTTATTTGACAAGAACCCTATGAGAACTGCCTCATTCTGTCCACATACCTCTCCATATCTTCTGACTCTCCACCCGCGTAATCCACAAATATATCGATCTCCTCGTCGAGAGCTCGCTCCACGACCCGCGTTGTCTTATTGAAGAAGGTTTGGAACTCTTCTGTCATCATAATCTGTTTTTTCTCCTCCTCGCTCAGCTCAATAACTACAACAAAAGTCAATCCTTATTACATGAAACATATATTGTGTATTGTGAATATATTGTAACTCACTTGTACAGCTTTCCAAGCTCTAGTCAATGAATAAAATACACTTAAACGTACATGATTCTGTTATTCTGTCATATTTTCTGTTTCTTAAATCTTTATACAAGTTACTTTGTATCATTGTAAACTTACCCTCATAATCCATATGATTTTAATAAGTGAAAGTATATAAATAGTACTGATGAGAGAAAACATTACCATGACTACATAGAGAGATAACATGTATAGATCAATTTTGGTTATAAACTGTAGATTCCTAATTAAACGCGAGAAATTATTTTCAGCATAAAATCGCGAGAAGCAACCCTTGCAGAATATAAAATCTCACTTTTATTTTTCAGACAGTTTTAAACTATAGAAAATTATAAAAACAAATTGGTGAACTCGATTTTAAATTCTTGCAATTTGATACAAAAAAGAGGAATCGTGCAATTAAGTACTCTTGTAAAAAAGGAATTTACAGTAGATATTCTATGGGCGTAAAGAATTAAGATGGAATAGCTGTTGTTGGACTTAAACAGAAGATTATTTTGAAGCAAAGAAAACCCAAGTTCAAATTTTCCCACATATTTTTAGTCAAGATTTTATATAAATAAAGGCCGTCTATTTGAGACGGAAAAAACTTGGAAGCATGAGTTATAACATGAAATAGCAACTGATTCCTTTTGCTTTAACTTCCTGAAACAGCAATAAAATGATCAGTAGCATAAGAAGCAAGCCAGAAAATGAAATCAGTGACACTTTAGACCCTGCCACTTAAACTCAAACTGATGGCTGCTGGTTACTTAGAGAAGCCAATAACTGCGTCCCACTGGATGTGTTCGTACAAAATCTGCTGTACAATGTACTCACACTCATGCTTTTTTTAACAAGAGAGATAAATTTAGTCTTAAAGATTATTATTCATTTGTCATGCTATACCTTTTTTGACCATGGTGACTGGAAAATCTGATTAACATGAAACTTAATCAATGTAAAATATCATTTTTGTTGTTATTTTTAATTAAAAATGTTCTGTTATCCATTTTCAAAATACAACAGAAGATAGAGATTTAAAAATATAGATCAAATTGAATATATATTTGATGTGACACTTCGTAATCCCGTATTTCCAAACACAAATCAGTGAATCGGGAACGTCCACTACAAATACATGTACTATGGACAGGCTGCCGTACTGACGGACACGCATGCTTCTGTTTAACAAGGGGTTATAAGAAATAAAGAGAGAGAGAACTTAGTTACAGCAACAAAAGAATCTGAGTATATACCTTTTGTAGCTGGTGCACCTGATTAACATAAAATAGGAATTCTCTTTTATCAAATTCTTGAGTGATGCTTCAATCAGTTTCAGCAACAACAATACCCATACATGTTCTTTCAAGGTTTTTTGATTGAATAAGGATGTCAAGATCTTATTTTCAATAAGAAAGCTCTCTATAGAGTTGAATCTGGAGATTTTGCTATAGAATTCTTAACATTCATGAAAAAACAATATATGAATCTTTTACACAGAATCCATAATACTTGAATATGAACAATGCTAACCGTTGCTATGGTAACCAGTAGAGTACTTACTTGGTTTTTCTTCCTGTTTCTGGATGTCCTCCTGGGTCAGCGTCGGGTGTACATTCTCCACGTGGGGCATCTTGTGGTGAGTGGGGGCGGGGTGGACATCAATGGAGTCTGTGTCCTCATCTGAGTGACCACGAGGGTCGTCATAAGTAAGAACTAAGTGTTAGCAATTCAACGCGGCTGTCCAATAACTAGATCAGTGCTCAATGTTCAATGCATACGGATTATTTAATGTGAAGAAACTATTATCAAAGCCTACATGAAAAATGAGTTCAATAAATTGAAAGGTAACATTTTTATCCTATTTTCAAAATCTTTGAAGACTTGTAACTTAAGGCATATTTCATCAATGCAAAACAGCATACAAGTCATGACTTTACATCTGCATGTACACAAGAAGCATAACATTGTCAAATTAAATATTTCAGAATGGCAAAATAAGAAATAATCACCACCAACATAATTATAACATTGCATTCAAAGAGGGAAAAATGTAAAGATCCTTTCTTTTCTTTTTAAATATAAAAAGCTGAAAATAAAATTGTTCATTTAGCAATTTCCAGTGACAATTTCTGGTCCAAAGCATTCAATACAAAAGCCAAAGCTCTGCTCTGTCCTCGCAGTGCTGAACAATTCTACAAACCCAGATATCTACAGCATCCTCATGCTAACAAACAGAAATAACTGTTCTATTCTAATCTAATTTTTCAATACTTAGCAATAGATACTTAAAAGCAATTTCAATTGTATTTGTTTTGGCATTGTTTTTGTAAGTGATAGCAAAAATGCACCTTCCATTTCAAAGATACATAAATGTCATAACATATGATGATACATTGACAATGGACATGCCGGCAGATACATGGAAAATACATCAACATGTATAAAGAAACGGAGCATGCAGTGGACAATTTGGGATAGATATGTATTGGTTCATATAAAAAGACTCATCACTGTTCTTGTCGAGGCAAGACAATGGCTATCATATGGTCTAAACTTAAGATAGAAACATTAGGCAACAAAGCAGACTGAGAATCAAATGGTGCAACAAGGCGTCACACAATTCCTGCTACAGATGAAAATCAAATGGTGCAACAAGGCGTCACACAATTCCTGCTACAGATGACGTAAGTGACAACTGTCAATCAGCAAACCTTGACCAAATACAAGGTATCAGAGGTTATCTTAAAGTGATACAGATAATTACAAATTAGTGCAGTATACTTGATGAAGTTTTTACACATAAAAAAAGAAGTTTGTACATGTTATGCACTTATACATGTTAGCAATGCATTTCAGTATAAGAAAACCAAACAAACTTGTTCACTAAACAGAAAGAAATTTCTGGTGCAAACAACACTGCGACACATTGAATAATAGAGTGACAACTAAACGACAGTGACAACAAAAGAAAACAACAACATCTGGTCAAGAAGCAACACAACTACACGACAGTGATAACAAAAGAAAACGACGACAACCACGACTAGGTGCACCTTCGTCATAAAACTCAAATTCATCCTCCCATTCCATATCATGGTGTGTGAATCGGGGGGATCCATGATGGGGGGAGGAGTTGCTATGACGAGGTGAACTCAGGCGAGAGGACGCACCTATAGATGGAGTCCCGGCCGCAATGAAAGAAAACCACACCCTGTTTACTCAACAATCACCGTGAAATCTTAACAAAATACTGACTTTACTAAACATGCTGTGGAAATAATATGTTTTCTTCCTAAGCCAATTAAACAACAATTTAAACAAATAATCATTGTGGGGTTTTTTTCTATAGTATTTTATATATGTATATGATGCATCCTTATTGATAAAATACACCTTCCACTTTCAGAGAAAAGATGATTTGAATAGAATGAGAAATCTTCCTGTTTATATATCAGTCAGATGAATCAATAAATAATCACAACAAAGGGAGATAATTCTACAACAGAAACAAAATGTCTGCTGGCTGATCTAACACAAAGAAAACGTACCCCTGACAAGACTGGATAAACTACATGTATCGTCAGAGTGATCATCTAGAAATAGAAAAGCTCCACGTCATCTCAACCAATCAAAGTGATCAGATCTTTAAGAATATATTTATTATCAATTTGTACTCATCTTGTGCATCCTCTCAAAAATAAAAAAAACAAAACAATGGCACATACATTAGAACCATGTTAGTTTTTTCTGTTGTTACTTTTTAAATTTATAAACAAAAGCATATATTTTTTGAACTTACAACTAAATTATTATTTGTGAAATATTTGTATACATAAACATAACCACAGAATTTGGTTAATTTTTGAAATGATGAAAGAGATTTTCTATATACAAACTTACTGAGAAGCTAAGCAGACAAATATTAAGATTAAAAACAAACAGACAGACAGGCATGAAAAGCAAACAACAAAAGACCAAGCAACAGAGGGATGTCCTAGTGTTCTACTTCAGATGGAAGGTGCATTTTAAGAGTCACTGAATCTTATCTAAACATTGAAAATACTTCATCAAGCTTAAAATACTGATATTGCGTTATATCGTAGGCCAAAACTCAAGATGGTCATTTCTAGAATACTTTGATTTTTACACACAAAAGAATTGTGCTTAAAACATGGACAAACCTTAAAAACTGTATCAATACGAAGCAGCATTAAACTAAATCTATTGTAAGTTGTGTAAAACAAAAGAAAATTAAAAATTACACCGACTCTTAAGTAAATAGAAGTTAACTTTTGCACGCAACTACAAATTTTTTCATATAACCATGGCAATAGATAAATGATATCCCGACCAGTTAAGGTCAAAACTCCACTCACCGTAATAATCCCATGGCCCTCGGGCTAATGCAAGCATGAAAACAATCAGTCATGTAAGTACTAGAAATCAAATGCTACCAACTTAGGCTAAGTCAAATAATCAGTCCGACTCATTCCGACTACATCATAGATACACCCAGCAATTCTCATTTAAAATCTCTGATATAATGACATTATTTCCATTCTTGATTAAAGCTTATACATGTATATAGAATAAAGAATCTAGTTTTACTGAAACATGCAAGTTTCTGCTTTAGAATCAATCCAAGAACACATTCTTCAAATGTTGCAATAGCACATTTTCAATAATACAGAAAAAAATTAATTTTCTACTGCATGCTCGCAAATGAAAAATGATGATAAAAGAGTCTGTAATGTGTGGCCAGAGTGGATCTACATGTAACTATAAGGCGATTAAAGAACAAAATCTAAATAAAGAATTTATCTTAAAACAAATTGAAAATTTTGGTTTGTGTAGTAGATAGACAATGTTTATCTTATTTTGAAACTAAGGTACATGTAGTTTTAATCTCTTGACCAAAACAACATCCAGATATGAACAGGCATCGATGCTTAATCATGACACAGCTTCTTAGAAATGATATACAAATATTTATTGAGATGCAAAGCCTGATATCATGTTTCTAATGCAACAAAATATATTGACTCACTTCTGAGGAAAAAGTTGCTTAAGAAAAATGCCTACCTCCAAATCTATGGCCTATACAACCAAAATCATTAAATCTCATTAACTAACTCAGTTGTTGAGAGATGTAATCAAGAGAACAATAAAATTACAATTATGTAGTGTCTTCAAAAAAGATTTTCTCTGTGAGCTATAAATTGGGAATAATCACTCAAAGGTTCTTTTTCAGCACATAACATGGTATTCATAATTCTTACACATTCTTGCTGAATCATACAATATCACATTATTACAATCATTCACTGACTAGAAAAAAATCTTACTGCAAAAATAAAATGTTGGCTCACAGAGATAAACAATCATATATCAATCATCATTAGAAATTTTAAAGGATCACACTATTACATTATTACACTATTACATTAGCTGATGCAATGATAAAACTGAGAGCACTAGCAATAAACTGTAATAATCTGCGAGTACTTGCCTTCTTTCTCTGTGGTATCTACTACTATAGTCTGGGTCTCTTTGCTGTAGGTCACATTTTCACGAGGTGGAATGTTTGTTTCTCCAACCTTTGTCACCGTTAATTTGGCTTTCCGACGACTTGCTCTGTTAAAATAAAGGGAGTACCATTAAAAAAAAGGATAAAGAAATTTCAATCTAATCAATTTTAGACTTGTAAATAAAACCACTCCTATTTGATTCACTAGTACATGTATACATCTTGTATATGATATCACAGAGGAGCAGTTACACAAGTCTAATTAGATTGAAGAAATTCACAACAGAAAAAAGTGGTTTCAACAAATTTTGCTTTTAGAATTAGAATTTTCAATTAATTTCAAAACCTTTCACCTTCATCAAAGGCAGAGCAAACTATGATTACTTTGTTGTTAAGTCATTTGCGAAAGATGGTTATTTTCTCATTCTTTTATCTTATAAGCCTGGTGCCTTACTGTTGAGTGGTAACTGCAGAAGTAGCAGGTGCCCCTTCATTGGGGCCTACTGTCTCCTTGACTGGTTGTACCACAGCCTGAGAATCATTCCCTGTAAAGGAATACAAGTCGTGTTACATACTCTTCTCTAGAGATTATTATTGTGTAAAGCGTTAAAACTTGAAATGTGTTGAAATTTAAACATGTGTCAAGAATGGACTATCTTTATTTGTTGAATATTATTCTTCTCAATGATCTATTATCCCTATGAACATGATGAAGTTACATAGTGAATTTTTAAACAACTTTTTTAGAATTTTGTTCTATAATTGGCCATATCTAAGAAATTCATTTTGAACATTTCCAAATCTTGGTTGTACAATATCTTTTTGGTTTGTTAGGAGTTTTTTTTTTCTTTTTTTCAGCATTAATCAGCCAGGAAAGCTCTTTAGCAGCTTCATCAAATGTTACCTAAACCCGGTGAATCCCAATTTTATATTGAATCTAAGGGCAATAGTAAAAATAAGACAAAACTGTAATGTTTACCTGATGCAGGGGGGATTCCTAAACTGGATAACAGCTCATCGGTCTGGGCCCGCAGATCTTGGGACTGACCGCTACTTGTCGGGGCAACCTTCTTTTCTTCCCCACCCTGAAGATTAAACAATATTTAATGCAAGGTCTTAGGTAGTAAACTCAGTACAGTGCTTACTACATTGTCAGGAACATCTGACTGTTTATGCTTCATTCCTTTTCCATCAGGACGTGGGGTACAATTACAAGGGGTACAACTACAAGGGGAACACTATGCCCCTCTTGTGTTCTGATTAGTGTCATTTGAAAGCTTCATAAGCATCATGCTTTCCAAACATACAGAGTTAAAATGTACATAAATGCTTTAGATGCATGAACAGTCTTGAGCATATCAATACATTAACTTTAAAGATGAAAAGTGTTGTTACAATATCATGAAAATGAATAAATGACATTGCAATAAATAATAAGATAGCTAGCTTAGCCAAATCTCAGAAAAGATAAATATCACACTGATTCAGATTACCGTAAATCAATCAATAAATACTATACAGTTATTGACTCATTATGAGGGCAACTTTTTTGCTGAAACCATTGAGTGCCAGAGTACGTAAGGTAGGGGTACTGATTAGGTACATGGAGGCATAGAATTTAAAAACAGAATAACAAAATGGCTGCTAGTTCAAAGAAAATCCTCATTCAAATTTTTAAATTGACTTGTTAGAGAATAATGTTGACTTGTCAGATGATATGTGGTCTTAACAGAAAACTATGTTGACTTATCAGACAATTATGTCGACTTGTCAGATAATATTACGACTTCCTAGAAAGTGATGTCAACTCCAACGATGATTATGTTAACTAGTCAGATCGTTATGTCGCCTTATCAGTAAATATGATGTCAACTGGATGGCACAATTTGGGCGTGAACACATTTACGCATCAAATTTTAAAAAAGCCAATAAGTGACAATTCGACATAAAGATCTGACAAGTCGGCATAATTATCCGACAAGTCAACATCAAGATCTGGTAACTTAACATACTCATCTGACTAGTGGTGGCATAACTATGCCACCATACATGTCTAGGCCTACTGTAAAAGTTGGTGTCAACATATGCAATATAGGACTTTATGTGAATGAAGTACAAATAGTTGCATTATTATTGTAAAAATGAATAAACTAAATTTAAAAGTACTGAAATATACTTATCAGCATAATGAAAGCAACTATCAAAACACAACCCCAGGATAGTAGACTCAGGGTACAAAAATGTCACTTTACTGAGGCAGTGACTGACTGCAGATTTTACCTCTTTCACTTTTCGCTGTCGATTTTTCTCCTCTCTTTCTTTCCTCATTTGCTCTAGTTTGAGCTTCTTCCTCTCAAGCTCGGCCTTTCTGTCAGCCATTTTCAGGCAAATTTATTAAAAAGATAATCAATATTATGATGATGAGCCAACCTCCAAATTATTTTTTTGCGGAAATAGAAACTGTGTATTTGAGGAATCTAAATACGCGAATGCAGATATAATTTATCCGGAATGTTTAATCGGGGTTAAAATTGCAGCAAACGCGCAAAATAATCAATATTAATGAACATTGGTATTTACAGTCTAGAAAAAAATGTATTTGTAAAAAAAACATATATTGAGATTAACTATAACGCTAAGGAAAATAGGTGCCTTTATCAGTTTATGAATAAAGATATTAACGTTATAGCCTAACTTATATACAATGTATAATCAGGAGAATCATTAGGTTATGCCAATGTAAATGTTCTTATCATGCTTATATACATCTTTGAATTGGATGTGTTCAAACTTTTATTTCTTTTGTAATAATTATGGTTTTATCTCAGACCATTAAATGTCATATTATGACGTCATTCTCCAACCAAAACAATGCAAGTGCTTTCCCTTTGATCACGTCCAAACTGTATTTTGTAACCAAGTTAGTAATTGGTCAATCAGCTGCATTCATGTAGATAATGGAATGCACGAAGATGTGAAAGATAATTAAGTTGTTTTACTTATTTTTGTCATTGTTTGAGCCAAAATAACTCTTGAAAAATCAAAATTTGGAAAAATACTAAGAAACGGCAACAACAGGGGCAAACATTACCGAAAGATATTATGTTTATTATTACGCCACAGGAATTGAGAACCAATCAAATATCTCGACACAAATAGTTTTCGGGCTAATTCTCTTGTTATTATTTTTCTTTTGTTCGATGGAAGGGTAGCTATATTTACTGAAAGAATTCGAGGGATTCGGAGAGACTGATATGCTGTCGTCATGAGTAATCAGAACGGATTCGTCCACCACCACAAAACCAAGTCAGAGGTGAGTCCTCCAGTCGGCTGAAATAATTTTGATGAGGTTAAAATTCAATAACGAAATGTGCATTTCGCTGACAGCTGATCTGTCAAAATAAGGAAGGGATAAAACCACACGGGTCATTTTTTGGAGAAAGCGATTTTTCTTAGCCTTGCAACATTCTAATTCAGAACATGTGTGAAAACAATAATTTCTCGTAAAGAGAACTGAATTATTTTGCAACAAGGCATTAAAAATAACGTGATTATAGGGATTGATTTTTGGTTGACAAAGAAAAAAACACGTGCTTTTAAAAGAGTTACTTTCAGAACAAAGGAACATTAGAAAAGATTTGGGATATCTGTTGAACTCAATGCTATCCTCATCTATGAATGTATACTTGATCATTGTGACTCGGTGTCTGTCTTGGAGGCAATGCATTTCTATAAAAAATTTGATTTTTTTTTTAAATAACAAGATGAGACAAGATTTAAGCATGTCTAAATCTCACAATATCAGGTATGATAGACTTTGATCAGTAAAATAACAAATATATAAGCAGAACCCTAAAAATAATTTTTGTTACATTAACTTGTACAAATTAAGGTATTTATAACTTTTCTTCTCTTAAGTACAGTATACATGTATAAGAATTCAAGATGAATTTGGTTATTTCAGAAGGCCAGGTAACTGTTTCACACACACACATATACATTTACACCTATATACTAATATTGTAGGGTGGGATAGTGTGTGTTCCTGTTCAAGTTATAAATATCCAGCATTATCATTATGACATTATATAATGTATTACATCATCGTTATGATGAATACCACAATAGATAATAGATTTTTTAAATGTTAAATGTCATCCAGTGAAAGCAGTGCCTGCAATGGGAAAGTGACCAAAGGTATACAACCCCAGCAGTCAATTAATCAGATTTGTCAAGCTCATGCATTTATGAACAATGGAAAATGTATCATCCTTTGGTGTCATTTGGACCCATTTTTGAGATACTGAATCGGATCTTATAGTGGCAATGACGATAAGATAAGATAAGATAAGTGCTTTATCTATGATATCACTCTGCAACAAAATATCTGCACATATCTCCATACGACTGCAGTATAGTGCATAGCAGATCAATACATTAAAATTCATGGCATGGAATTGAAAAAATTATAATATAACATTTTCCTCTCGAGAATTATGAAGATTTCTAGTATTTAAACCATGTTAGCAATTTTGGGGGAGCAGAAAGTGTAAATAAGCACATTTATTTTTTAATGTGAGGTAAATATTGATATTATATATAAAACCCAGCATATATTATTTGATTTAAGTATGTTAATATAAAGTGACATATTTGTGCAATGGAGATAACAGAGCCCCCTGGCTGTCTGCAGTGTGGTGGTTTATGGAATGTACAGTCCGGCACAGTCCCTTGGGACCGATGCATCAGCCCTAGTAGAATGGCTATTACAGCACATGCTTTTATCTAATTTTTTGCTGTGTTTGCCTCAACAGTTTTAGTGCTTTGTAAAGATAATTGATCAAGTCGATATGAGCAAAAACAATTCAGTAATTCCCAGCTTGTATATTCTGAAATAGTAGTACATTGACTTTTAAATTATCATAACAGCTTTCAAGATCATATTCTTCTCAATATGTGTTTTTTTTTAGAAATAAAATTTCATGTCCTGAAATGTATATTGTGGGGACAATTAGTGTGTGTCATGCCTCTATTTCCATCCTTCCTCACATTTAATCAAACCTCATACATTGAAAACTACATATAGCTGAGAGCATTTTATATGTGACAGTCATAATTTTCTAACCTTGATTTTTTTTTCTATAACCTTAATCTCATGATTTCTAATTTAGAATTTGAGAAGAAAAAAATCTTGTAAATTTTCTTAAGAAATCTACCATGTTTACAAAATGGCATATTTAAAAATATTATTAGATCCAGGATGTGTCTGCTTGTAGCATTAAAGCATTGGATTAACGTAATAATGCTGATGTCTTATATACACACACATGACACATGCAAAACAAGGAAACTAAAAGGTGTAACCCAAACCCTAACCCTGTACCTTAAGAAATCATTTTTTAAAAGACAAAAATCACTAGTAAAAGACAGTACTATAACTTTTTGAACTCTGCCAGCTGATGACCTGGGACTAAGTTTAGAAAACCAGATATGGTCTAGCTATAGCTGTGATGCTGATAATAAACAAACATTGCATGACATTAAGTAAAACATATGACAGCTAATTAATAGCACTCCATATAGGTTTTACAGTTCTGTACTAAATCTTGTAGTGAATATTAGCTGTCTGGTAGTTAATTCCTGGCCATCTCAGTTAGAGTAATCTAACAGTATAATTATGTGATCCAATGAGCTCATCAGTGAGTGATGTCACAAATCAATCTTGACACGGAACTGTTGCAGTTCAAGTAAATCCAATAGTTAAGGTCGGGTCTCGAGAGCATCAATATCACAGGCAGGCATGACAGTGCTGCCCAGTTCTATTCATGGAGTGGACTTTCCTTTTTTTAAATTGAGATTTCAGGATAGGCCTTCCTGTGAGAAGGCCAAGAGACCCAAGTTCTGTATAAGTATTGATTTTATGAAATGCAAGACTATGATTTATAACCCTAATTATAACACTATCAAAGTTGTTTTGAAGTTCTCTAGCTGTTATAGGGTAAAAATTCTCAGGGTATAACTTGTTGCTGACTCTAACATTGCCAGTAACCAGTAACAAGTAACCATTA
The DNA here is from genome assembly GCF_963853765.1 of Magallana gigas. NCBI lineage: Eukaryota > Metazoa > Mollusca > Bivalvia > Ostreida > Ostreidae > Magallana > Magallana gigas. The sequence goes on along the minus strand of NC_088857.1, from coordinate 55,524,419 downwards.
TTAAAGGAATAGGAGAAACCACTGACAGAAATAGGAGTGTCTGTTTAGTTCTACTGTTGTCAGCTGCCTTGTTACAGTGTATCTATTTAACAATTTTCTGTGATAGAACTTTCCATTCTGCAGAGTCTGACTTTCGCCAATTATGTAATTGTGCTGTCTTCTTCTGAGATCTTTAAATAGAGTGTGTAGACTAGCTTGTTTATCGAATATAAATGACAAGACTGTGATGAAAAATGAAATGATGACTCATTGACAGTATTGTGTCATAATAATGACGACTCTTTGACAGTACTGTGTCATAATTAATGATGACTCTTTGACAGTACTGTGGCATAATAATGATGACTCACTGACAGTATTGTGTCATAATAATGACTCTTTTACAGTATTGTGTCATAATAATGATGACTCTTTGACAGTACTGTGGCATAATAATGATGACTCACTGACAGTTATTGTGTCATAATAATGATGACTCTTTGACAGTATTGTGTCATAATAATGATGACTCTTTGACAGTACTGTGGCATAATAATGATGACTCTTTAACAGTACCGTGTCATAATACTGGTGACTCACTGACAGTTTTGTGTCATAATAATGATCATTCACTGACATTATTATGACTTGCTGACAGTATTGTGTCATAATGATGATGACTCACTGACAGTATTGTATCATAATGATGATGACTCACCGACAGTATTGTGTCATAATGATGATGACTCACTGACAGTACCTTATCAAAATAATGATTACTCACTGACAGTATTGTGTCATAATAATGATTACTCACTGACAGTATTGTGTCATAATAATGATCATTCACTGACAGTATTGTGTCATAATGATGATGACTCACTGACAGTATTGTGTCATAATGATGATGACTCACTGACAGTATTGTGTCATAATGATGATGACTCATTGACAGTATTGTGTCATAATAATGATGAATCACTGAGAGTATTGTATCAAAATAATGATTACTCACTGACAGTATTGTGTCATAATAATGATCATTCACTGACAGTATTGTGTCATAATGATGATGACTCACTGACAGTATTGTGTCATAATGAGGATGACTCACTGACAGTATTGTGTCATAATGATGATGACTCATTGACAGTATTGTGTCATAATAATAATGAATCACTGAGAGTATTGTATCAAAATAATGATTACTCACTGACAGTATTGTGTCATAATAATGATGACTCTTTGACAGTATTGTGTCATAATGATGATGACTCACTGACAGTATTGTGTCATAATGATGATGACTCACTGACAGTATTGTGTCATAATAATGATCATTCACTGACAGTATTGTGTCATAATGATGACTTACTGACAGAATTGTATCATAATAATGATGACTTTTTTGTCAAAGATGTTTCAGCTCAAAGATATTCATTTTCTGACATTGTAAAGAAAAGTGAACTGGAAATACTTTCATTAAGTACAGTCAGTTGTTTAATCTTTGAACTTGAAATACTTTCATGTATTTGGTTATCCAATCACAGAACAGTAAATACTTTCGAATAATCATTTGTCCAATCAGTGAACTGGAAATACTTTTACTCAATATGTTGTCCAATCAGTGAACTTGAAATACTTTCTCTGCAGTCAGTTGTCCAATCAGTGAACTTAATGGTAGACAGCATGGATATCTTCAGTGATTGTTGTTTGATCTCAGTGACCTCAATGACTTGTCTCTGAGACTGAGGCAGTCAGGGTCTTTGTCCTCTGTACAGAGTCAGTGTGGGGTGAATGACATCCCAGCTTTTGCTGGCATGGTTATAGGATGTAATGAATTAATCATTCCTGTAAATTCTGCTATCCTAAACATTAGATGCTTCAAGGAATCCAATTTTAAATTGTCATTAACGGTGTCTTTTGTTTTTTTTTCTTTTTTATAATCAAACCTGAGGTAATAAATACTAGAATATTTAGAGTTAAAATGTTTGATTTTTTGATTTACTGAATCATTAAAAGATGGAACTTAAACTGTGCTGCATTATACTAGAGTATTATATATAATGGACAATCATAAATGTTATGCACCATAGATTGCTTTTATAAACTTGTGGATAAAAAAACCAGAGAAACTATTTTGTTTGCTCTTTATATAAAAATAATGGCATTTATCTGATTCATCATATGACTAATGAAACTATCAATACCAATCATGGTTAAGGTCTGCAGGGGCTGAAACACTGCATACTTAAACCAACTGTAGGAAACAGATAATACTTGAATAACACCACACGATTGATCAAGAAAGCCAGAAAAAGATCGCGACAGAAAATGACACGGAGGCAGTGCCCTGTTTATCAATGACCATCATTCTGATCAGCAATGGAAGTCGAAATGTCAAGGGTTCTTTGACGAAGATTTCATCATTTAGTCATCATTTTGTCCGCGTCCTTTGCTGATGAATTTCATAGTTGTCATGGAGCTTAGAGTATTACCATTTGTTGTTGTTAAGGTCAGCCTTTTGTTACACATCAGACATCACAACTATACCTATACATGACACGCTGATATTGATTGGTCTTTATGCAGAGAATCCCAGGAATAGGGTTTCAAGACGTACATGGATCAAATTAACTCAGAAATCAAAGTGCATTTTGATTAAAATGGCATGGTTTTTAACGTCTTTAAAAAAAATCAAGATATGAGCCATGACCAGTTCTTGTTATGCCCTGTGAATTTTTTATTAATATTTAATGTGTCAACTTTTTAATTATATCACTTCCAAGTGCCACAGTTCATATGTACTTGTTGATATAACTTAGTTCTTTATTTAACATATTTTACATTTATTTCTTATCATAATTTTTATTACTTTTTTAAGTACTGGTAAAAGCATATGTTTCTTACCCTGCGATCACCATTCCTAATTGACCCCAAATACTCGTTAACTTTTTCTATATTATATTAATATTAACCATATTACTTCACATAAGTACTACACAGTTATATGTGACCTGGTTTATTTTTATTTTTATTACTGTAATAATATTACTATATATTGTACTGTCAGCAAATTAAACACCATGCACACTGGCATTCTGTATACCTTATTGATGTTATGTGTCTGAACTCGTGGAACAGAGCGGACAAATTGTTCTTACTAGATGTTTGATTCAACGCGATCCTATTGGCATGCTGGGAGTGTTCATCTTTCTCTGGCTGAATCAAACCATGATATAAGCTGTAATATAATTGAATTACAAACATGGAAATACTCGATCTTCATAAAGCATGTCCTGCAAGAGATCTATAAATATTATGTATCGTGTGACATATAATAACAGTACGGTATTCAATATATATTAGTATTGCTGTAAAAACAAAAAATCGTGAACAATTGAAATTTAAACCACATTGATATTAATTTAATTCACTGGGGTTGCAAGATAGACAGAAGTAATATCGGTCACGGTTGGTATTAAGCCTCTGAAAGTCACTGATTCTTAAAGCCCTCATCATGGCATTCACAGAGATGGAACTCTGATTGAGCTTGGAAGAATTAAAGAGAATGATTTTAATGTCTTCATCCATTTAGCATGGGGAACATAATTCTGACCCTTGCTGCTCAGTGTAAAAGGTTCATCCACTGAATCCAATGTTTTGTCTGCTGAAACCATTGTTCCTCCACTGATCATCCACTAAGTTCAGTGTTCATCCACTGAATCTATTGTTCATCTGCTCAATTATCCATTGTTCATCCACTGAATCCTTTTAATGTTCATTTTCTCAATTCATTGTTCATCCACTGAATCTATTGTTCATCTGCCCAATACATTGTTCATCCACTGAATCTATTGTTCATCTGCCCAATCCATTGTTCATCCAATGAATCTATTGTTCATCTGCCCAATCCATTGTTCATCCAATGAATCTATTGTTCATCTGCCCAATCCATTGTTCATCCAATGAATCTATTGTTCATCTGCCCAATCCATTGTTCATCCAATGAATCTATTGTTCATCTGCCCAATCCATTGTTCATCTACTGATCATTCATCTCCTTAATTCATTGTTCATCTACTGAATTCATTGATCATCCTATAAATCCATTGTAAACCACTTTATCTATTGCCCATCCTCTGAATCCATTGTTCATTCACCGAATCCATTGTTGATCCACTGAAATCATTCAATTACTCATACACTGAATTCAATAATCATCAAATATATACATTGTTAATCCACTTTATCCATTGTTCACCCAGTGAATCCATTGCTCATCCTTTTAACCAATTGTTCATGCATCCACTGAATTAATTTTCCATTTACTGATATGATATTTTGTTTCCATTATAGGTCTCAGTTACTGAAGATGACAGTGCTATCAATAAAAAGCTACCCAAAGAATTACTGCTAAGGTGGGGCTTGTAAAGGCATAGAAATAATTATTCAGACCATTGAAAGTGAATTGTTTATCAATGACATCTGATGGTTTAATCAATGCATTAGGACATCAAAGTAGAACCATAAACATTTATATCAGATATTTATTGATAAAAATTAAAATGTCAATCACAGGTTTGTGTTCAATAATGATATTTTCATATGTTTTTTTTTTCTAGATTTATTTGATAATTTTGATTATTGTAGGATCTTCTCCTTCCTGGATGTAGTTTCTCTATGTCGCTGTGCACGGGTATCCAAGGTAACGACTTTCACCTAGATCTAATCTAATTAACCTGTTCATCACCTCACTAGTACGTCTACTAATTGATGCTATATTGGGGTTCCCAATATGTGGTTATATTTACTTGTTAAATATTATACCATGGTTTTGTCAATATTTTTTTGAATGCTCATTTTATGGATTTTGTTGCTTACTTCATACATTTGTACATGAAATTAGTTGAAGTGCAATATCTATTAATTTTACTTTATTGTATTGGTAGGGTTGTTGGCCACAAATTTATGTAAGAGTTTCTTTAATCTGATTTTCACTTAATCTATTAATGTCCATGAATACATGTGTTTTCATAATTTTGATACTTTCAAACATTGTCTGTGGTAATTTAGACTCAGCAGACATAAATGTAATTTATTTGTTGTATATTATAAATTGTATCTTTTATGCATCCTTCATATCTAACCACCTTGTCATAGAGTTGTATAGAATCAAAGTGGAATTTTTTTTTTAAAATACTATTTTTATTGCAAAGTACACTTACGAAAGGGGTCTGTTTGAATATTTTATGAGTTTAAATATTAGTTTTAAAGGAAATCTATGTAAAACAATTACTGCTGAGTTGGTTATTGGGTTGTGTGGTGTGGCATAGTTACACCATACATGACATTGTCCCTCAATATTGACCCAGAAACAGCTAAGAGATGTCACTATTTGGTCTTTCAGTATTGATTGGATGTACGATTTTGTTCTTTTAGTATTTCAATTTGGTTGGTTGTTTTTGTTCAGTAATGAATTGTGAATGGCTGAATTCTTTTGTTCTCTTTCAGTACTGGAATGTGCTGGCGCTAGATGGCAGTAATTGGCAGAGGGTGGATCTGTTTGAATTCCAGCGAGATGTGGTGGTAAGTTATAGCATGGACTGTACAATACATGGACTGTACACTGTATGGTCTCTACATAGCCAGGTCTGTACACTGCATGGACTGTACATAGCCAGGTCTGTACCCTGCATGGACTGTACATAGACAGGTCTGTACACTGCATCGAGTCTACATAGCCAGGTCTGTACACTGCATGGACTGTACATAGACAGGTCTGTACACTGCATGGACTGTACATAGACAGGTCTGTACCCTGCATGGACTGTACATAGACAGGTCTGTACACTGCATGGACTGTACATAGCCAGGTCTGTACACTGCATGGACTGTACATAGCCAGGTCTGTACACTGCATGGACTGTACATAGCCAGGTCTGTACACTGCATGGACTGTACATAGCCAGGTCTGTACACTGCATGGACTGTACATAGCCAGGTCTGTACACTGCATGGACTGTACATAGCCAGGTCTGTACACTGCATGGACTGTACATAGCCAGGTCTGTACACTGCATGGACTGTACATAGCCAGGTCTGTACACTGCATGGACTGTACATAGCCAGGTCTGTACACTGCATGGACTGTACATAGCCAGGTCTGTACACTGCATGGACTGTACATAGACAGGTTTGTACACTGCATGGACTGTACATAGGCAGGTCTGTACGCTGCATGGACTGTTCTCTAAATGGACTGTACATAGACAGGTCTGTACACTGCATGTACTGTACATAGCCAGGTCTGTACGCTGCATGTACTGTACATAGACAGGTCTGTACGCTGCATGGACTGTACATAGACAGGTCTGTACACTGCATGTACTGTACATAGGCAGGTCTGTACGCTGCATGGACTGTACTCTAAATGGACTGTACATAGACAGGTCTGTACACTGCATGTACTGTACATAGACAGGTCTGTACGCTGCATGGACTGTACATAGACAGGTCTGTACACTGCATGGACTGTACATAGCCAGGTCTGTACGCTGCATGGACTGTACTCTAAATGGACTGTAAAATACATGGACTGTATGTTGCATTGACTGTACATAGCCAGGTCTATACAGTGCATGGACTGTTCATAGCCAGGGGTTCGTAACATAAAGGGTACTTTAGTCTAAGACAGTGCTTAAGTAGGACTTATGTACATTCTTAAGTCTGTAACTAAAAGAGTGCTTAGCTAGGAAAATTCACCCAAAACATAGGTGGCCGGTATTGGTGACTTAAGTATGACTTAAGTATTATTTACACACCTTTAGAAGTTTTATTGTTAATTATTTCAATTCAGCATATGATAATGGAGTATTTATCACATTTTAATATTTACACAGAATCAATATCTTAATATTCACCAATATAAAAATTTTGATTTGATTGATATAAATATTAACAGTGGGCTGCTGAATAGGTTGTAAACGCGTAGTGGTCGGTTTGTACAAGAAGTAGTTGTTCTGTGTATATAAACTCGCGAAACTTGAGAAATTTAAAAAGGACGTTTAAAGACAGAAAAACCCTCAGCGATTTGAAAGACAACGATTGCCTCATTTCAAAAATCAACTTAATGAAGAAATTATACTCAGAGTATGTGAACTGCATTATTGGTGATGTAAGATGTAAAACAAAAGATAACAAGAAATCCACTATATCATCATATTGTTCAAACGGCATCGCAATATTACGTCCAAGGCAGTCTTTGAGAACGACTAAAATAGTGAATATTTGTCAAAACAAAGAAGCAACAACAATAGACTGAATAAATTGCCCGAGATCCATCGCTTTGAGCTTTTTAAAAAAAATTACGGGTAGGTACGTATGTATGTATACTCATGCCACTTTGAATTATGTGTCCGTACATTTATATCTACCCCCTGATATCAAAGATGTCATGCACGTGTATCTATAAAAATATGATTACCAATACATTCAAATTCTAGAAAAAAAATGCAAAATAGATTTTTACTTTTTAGCATAAGCATGCCTTTGCTTAGTTTGCTTAATGTTACGGTATAAGACATACTTAAGCAGGACTTATGTAGGTCCTAAGATTCCGCCTAAGTCCTACTTATGACCCTACTTAAGTCACAATCTTAGCATGCTATGTTACGAGCCCCTGAATTGTACAATGCATGGACTGTACATAGTCTGAACTGTACACTGCATGGACTGTTCATAGTCTGAACTGTACAATGTAGGGACTACATAGTCTGAACTGTACACTGTAGGGACTACATACTCTGAACTGTACACTGCATGGACTGTTCATAGTCTGAACTGTACACTGTAGGGACTGTTCATAGTCTGAACTGTATACTGTAGGGACTGTTCATAGTCTGAACTGTACACTGTATGGACTGTTCATAGTCTGAACTGTACACTGTAGGGACTGTTCATAGTCTGAACTGTATACTGCATGGACTGTACATAGTCTGAACTGTACATTGCATGGACTGTTCATAGTCTGAACTGTACACTGTAGGGACTGTTCATAGTCTGAACTGTACACTGTAGGGACTGTACATAGTCTGAACTGTATACTGTAGGGACTGTTCATAGTCTGAACTGTATACTGCATGGACTGTACATAGTCTGAACTGTACACTGCATGGACTGTACATAGTCTGAACTGTACACTGCATGGACTGTACATAATCTGAACTGTACACTGCATGGACTGTACATAGTCTGAACTGTGCATTGCATGGACTGTTCATAGTCTGAACTGTACACTGTATGGACTGTACATAGTCTGAACTGTACACTGCATGGACTGTTCATAGTCTGAACTGTACACTGAGGGGACTGTTCATAGTCTGAACTGTACACTGTATGGACTGTACACTGCATGGACTGTACATAGTCTAAACTGTACACTGCATGGACTGTACATTGTGTGAACTGTACACTGCATGGACTGTACATTGTGTGAACTGTACACTGTAGGGACTGTATACAGTCTGATTTGTACACTGTATGGACTGTACATAATCTGAACTGTACACTGCATGGACTGTACATAGTCTGAACTGTACACTGTATGGACTGTACATAGTCTGAACTGTACACTGCATGGACTGTTCATAGTCTGAACTGTACACTGTATGGACTGTACATAATGTGAACTGTACACTGTATGGACTGTACATAGTCTAAACTGTACACTGTATGGACTGTTCATAGTCTGAACTGTACACTGTAGGGACTGTTCATAGTCTGAACTGTACACTGTATGGACTGTACATAATCTGAACTGTACACTGCATGGACTGTTCATAGTCTGAACTGTACACTGTATGGACTGTACATAGTCTAAACTGTACACTGCATGGACTGTACATAGTCTAAACTGTACACTGCATGGACTGTACATAGTCTGAACTGTGCATTGCATAGACTGTACATAGTCTGAACTGTACACTGCATGGACTGTACATAGTCTGAACTGTGCATTGCATAGACTGTACATAGTCTGAACTGTACATTGCATGGACTGTTCATAGTCTGAACTGTACACTGTAGGGACTGTTCATAGTCTGAACTGTACACTGTTGGGACTGTACATAGTCTGAACTGTATACTGTAGGGACTGTTCATAGTCTGAACTGTATACTGCATGGACTGTACATAGTCTGAACTGTACAATGCATGGACTGTACATAGTCTAAACTGTACACTGCATGGACTGTACATAGTCTGAACTGTACAATGCATGGACTGTACATAGTCTGAACTGTACACTGCATGGACTGTACATAATCTGAACTGTACACTGCATGGACTGTACATAGTCTGAACTGTGCATTGCATGGACTGTTCATAGTCTGAACTGTACACTGTATGGACTGTACATAGTCTGAACTGTACACTGCATGGACGGTTCATAGTCTGAACTGTACACTGAGGGGACTGTTCATAGTCTGAACTGTACACTGTATGGACTGTACATAGTCTGAACTGTACATTGTATGGACTGTTCATAGTCTGAACTGTACACTGTATGGACTGTACATAGTCTAAACTATACACTGCATGGACTGTACATAGTCTAAACTGTACACTGCATGGACTGTACATAATCTGAACTGTACACTGTATGGACTGTACATAGTCTCAACCGTGCATTGCATGGACTGTACATAGTCTGAACTGTACATTGTATGGACTGTACATAGTCTGAACTGTACACTGCATGGACTGTACATAGTCTGAACTGTACACTGCATGGACTGTACATAGTTTAAACTGTACACTGCATGGACTGTACATTGTGTGAACTGTACACTGCATGGACTGTACATTGTGTGAACTGTACACTGTAGGGACTGTATACAGTCTGAACTGTACACTGTATGGACTGTACATAGTCTGAACTGTACACTGCATGGACTGTACATAGTCTAAACTGTACACTGCATGGACTGTACATAATCTGAACTGTACACTGTATGGACTGTACATAGTCTGAACTGTGCATTGCATGGACTGTACATAGTCTGAACTGTGCATTGCATGGACTGTACATAGTCTGAACTCTACATTGTATGGACTGTACATAGTCTGAACTGTACACTGCATGGACTGTACATAGTCTGAACTGTACACTGCATGGACTGTACATAGTCTAAACTGTACACTGCATTGACTGTACATTGTGTGAACTGTACACTGCATGGACTGTACATTGTGTGAACTGTACACTGTAGGGACTGTATACAGTCTGAACTGTACACTGTATGGACTGTACATAGTCTAAACTGTACACTGCATGGACTGTACATAGTCTAAACTGTACACTGCATGGACTGTACATAATCTGAACTGTACACTGTATGGACTGTACATAGTCTGAACTGTGCATTGCATGGACTGTACATAGTCTGAACTGTACATTGTATGGACTGTACATAGTCTGAACTGTACACTGTATGGACTTTACATAGTCTGAACTGTGCATTGCATGGACTGTACATAGTCTGAACTGTACATTGTATGGACTGTACATAGTCTGAACTGTACACTGCATGGACTGTACTTAGTCTGAACTGTACACTGCATGGACTGTACATAGTCTAAACTGTACACTGCATGGACTGTACATAGTCTAAACTGTACACTGCATGGACTGTACATTGTGTGAACTGTACACTGTAAGGACTGTATACAGTCTGAACTGTACACTGTATGGACTGTACATAGTCTAAACTGTATACTGCATGGACTGTACATAGTCTGAACTGTACACTGTATGGACTGTACATAGTTTGAACTGTACACTGCATGGACTGTTCATAGTCTGAACTGTACACTGAGGGGACTGTTCATAGTCTGAACTGTACACTGTATGGACTGTACATAGTCTAAACTGTACACTGCATGGACTGTACATAGTCTGAACTGTACACTGTATGGACTGTACATAGTCTGAACTGTACACTGCATGGACTGTTCATAGTCTGAACTGTACACTGAGGGGACTGTTCATAGTCTGAACTGTACACTGTATGGACTGTACATAGTCTGAACTGTACATTGTATGGACTGTTCATAGTCTGAACTGTACACTGTAGGGACTGTACATAGTCTGAACTGTACATTGTATGGACTGTTCATAGTCTGAACTGTACACTGTATGGACTGTAATAGTCTGAACTGTACACTGCATGGACTGTACATAGTCTGAACTGTACACTGTATGGACTGTACATAGTCTGAACTGTACACTGTATGGACTGTACATAGTCTGAACTGTACACTGTATGGACTGTACATAGTCTGAACTGTACACTGTATGGACTGTACATAGTCTGAACTGTACACTGTATGGACTGTACATAATCTGAACTGTACACTGTATGGACTGTACATAGTCTGAACTGTACACTGCATGGACTGTACACTGTATGGACTGTACATTGCATGGACTGTACATAGTCTGAACTGTACTCTGCATGGACTGTACATAGTCTGAACTGTACACTGTATGGACTGTACATAGTCTGAACTGTACAAAGCCAGGACTGTACATTGCATGGACCATACATAAACAGGACTGCACACTGCATGGACTTTCTACTGCATGAAATGTACACTGAACATTGAACATTGCATGGACAGTAAATTGCAAGGACTGTACAATGCATACAATGTACACTGCATTGACTGTACACAGTGAGGACTGTACACTAGCAATTTTTTTCACATAAAGGACTTATTACCAATTTATATTTATTACATTGTATTTAATATTACTAAATGTGCTTTGCAAAAAGAATTTACAACAAAGAAAGTTCAACTCTAGATAGAATTTTAGCCTTAAAAAATAAATGACCGAGTTTAAAAGTTCTGTTGTGATTTTAGGGTCCTGTGGTGGAGAACATATCCAAACGATGTGGAGGGTTTCTGAAATCTTTAAGTTTACTAGGCTGTCAGAGTATAACAGATGCAGCACTCAAGTAAGTGGTTATCTAGGGCTGCATTTTACAATAGAACTTGTGATATAGTCGTAAATATTTTCAGTCTCGTGGAATGATCTTAATGAACAAAACTGAAACAAAACCATTAATTTATATACAACTATTACGATGTACATAATTATATTTTACAGCTATGAGAATAAAACATTGACTAGTTTTTGATTAATAAGCATTCATTAATTTGGTTGTAAGTTCTTTTGTAAAACACAGCCCAGGGTACCAAATGTCCCTTGTGGGCTTATGATATCTATATAAATCTATAAACATTATTTCACTCTGAAATGATTTTGATTTCTGTTTTTTTTTAACAGAACTTTTGCACAATCCTGTCGTAACATTGAAGAGCTGAATTTGAACAACTGCAAAGAGATTACAGACACGTAAGATTTTAGTAAGACTGTTGCAGTTTTGCATTAATTTAGTGTTTATGTATAAACTCTCTTGAATTAACACATGATAAAAATTGTTCAAATAATTACTTTGCAAAAATTTCAATTTGTTATCATTTTGGTAAATCCAATTAATGTATGAACTTCAATGAACACAGTTCTGATAAAGGTTTTCTCTCAGACTTTAATTTTAATAGTTCATTTGGCAGATTTTTTGACTTGTAACCAGACCTCTTTATTTATTACTCTATGTTGAATTTATATAACTATTATTATTTTTATAATCTTTCAAAAAATTAAAATAATTTTTGTTTAAGTCAATAAAAACTATTGACTACAAACCAAATGACAGCTATGTTATGCACAATGTTGATTCTGCCCCCATAAACTTATTGTTCTTAAAGTTTGTGATTCTTCCTCCATATATTTATTGTACTTAATGTTTGGTGGTTCTGTCTCCTTGAGATTTATGATGCTCTAACTTTATTGGTTCTGTCTCAGGACCTGCGAAAGTTTGGGTCACCATGGACACAAGTTGGTCTCCCTGGACATCAGTTCCTGTCCCCAGGTCACCAACCAGTCTCTCAAAGCCCTTGGGTAAGGACGGCGGCTCCATTCCATTAGGAAATCACTAGCCTGTATCCATAGGATATGAGTGGCTATCAAATTAATTTTAATAAGTAGTGAATGGTAATAGTGACTCGCTTCATTAAATATGAGGGTTATAACAATTTTCATACAATTATTGGGTTTGTTGAAATCAAATTCCCTCAACAGATTCAGTAAATTCTACAAAGCAGACTTTCCTTTAATTAAAGGTATTCAGTTTTTATTAAATAATTTCTGTTCAATACTAGTGCAACACAAATATGACTGCTAAGCAATTTCTCTGATACAATCTGAGAAAGCTGCCTGCTCTCTGTTTTTAGCGATGGTTGTCACAGTCTACACGTGTTGAATATATCCTGGTGTACTAAGATCACCAACGATGGACTGGAAGCCCTGTCCAAGGGCTGTCACAATCTCCACACATTCATAGGGAAGGGACTCTCACAGGTAAGGAGGCCCACACATTCATAGGGGAGAGGCTCTCACAGGTAATACACACATTCATAGGGAAGGGACTCTCACAGGTAATACACACATTCATAGGGAAGGGACTCTCACAGGTAAGAAGGCCCACACATTCATAGGGAAGGGACTCTCACAGGTAAGGAGGCCCACACATTCATAGATAAGAGGCTCTCACAGGTAATACACACATTCATAGGGAAGGGACTCTCACAGGTAAGAAGGCCCACACATTCATAGGGAAGGGACTCTCACAGGTAAGGAGGCCCACACATTCATAGGGGAGAGGCTCTCACAGGTAATACACACATTCATAGGGAAGGGACTCTCACAGGTAATACACACATTCATAGGGAAGGGACTCTCACAGGTAAGAAGGCCCACACATTCATAGGGAAGGGACTCTCACAGGTAATACACACATTCATAGGGAAGGGACTCTCACAGGTAAGAAGGCCCACACATTATTAGGGAAGGGACTCTCACTGGTAAGGAGGCCCACAAACTCTCACCTTGCAGACCTATTTTAGGAAAGAAACATTTGCATAGTTGATGAGGATATTTTCAGTAATTGTTGTATAGAAAAGATACACTGATTTATTCATTAATGTTAACTCTGGTCTCCTCCAGACTTGTTATTTCATACGCTAAGGCTTTCAGGCTAAGTATTAATAGATTTACCATTTTCAATTAATGCAAGGTTTGTTACAAAGCATTACTGGTTGCAGCTCGTCTTTGGCTTTCCCTGCCTCCCAGCCCCAACGTTTTTTTTAGATGAATTACATGTAATATGGAAAAGTCGTTTCTTATGTTTATCACATGTATGTTGAATTACCGGGTAATGATATTTAATGTGATTTGTAAAGAACACACCAATCTGATAATTTGTTTTTATCTTATTTTCATTAATTAGTCAAGAAAATATTTATTTTGGGAGGAGTAAAACAAGGGAGAAAATAAATATACTGGTATTATTTCTATCCCCCCCCCCACAGTTACCCTGCAAACAGTACCGTAAATTATAATTCCTACTGAATATCAGTGAACAAGATCAAAGTTCATGAAGTTTAACAACTTTTTTAAAAGAAGAAAGATCATCAACTTAATATCTTGAAAATCCTTCCACAGACAGACATGATTATAACTTTATACATTGTTACCCTTTAAAAGAGTAATAGTTTTTGGTCAGTGTAGGGTAATGCGGCATATATATATGTATGTTTTTTTCTTAAACACTTATTATAACCCCGTTTTGACTGACTTTCAGGTAACAGATGCAGGAATTGGTCACCTAGCCAAGCATTGTCAGAAACTAAAGAAGTTGGACCTGCAAGGCTGCAGTGTAAGTTGTAATTAGAGCATGTATACAACACAGTGAAATCATGGAAGTAGTATTGTAACCAGCTGCTGTGTATATACTGTAAACCAACTTTTATTCGCGTGCGAGAGCCTTGTTGTCAGGAATATTTCTCGCTGCAAACCAATCCTTTGTCTATAGTTTTTATAACAATACAGGTCTGGATAAGGCTTGGTCGCGAACATTAGTCGTCGCGAACCAGTTAATCGGTAGTTAATCGCGAAATGAAGTCGCCGCGAATAAAAATTGGTTTACAGTACATCGTTATTGTGTTTACAGAGTATTACAGATGAGGCCCTCCACAGGGTCGGTCAGCATTGTAACCAGTTGCTCTTTATATTATACAAATATTGACTGGGGTTGAGGGCAACATTGATTATATTATCCCTCGAGGGACGAAATATTGCACGACGCGAAGCGGAGGGCAATATTTTTGTCCCAAGGGGGCTTATATTATCAATGTTGCCCGAAAACACAGTCAACATTTGTTTTGTTATATGAAGAAACAAACCAAAATTTAAGAAAGTAATTGAAAACAGATCGCTGTGATTTTCTCAGCTTAACAAAGAATTCACAAATTCAATTTTGTGCATAGTTCATTTTCAAAATATCCTTCGCATCAAAAGGTGACTCGTGATAATCCGCCGACCGTAAGAATTAACATACAAATGTTCTACCTGATTTTCCTTCACAGTAATTCGCAAATCCTTATATTATATCCGTTATGATAGCAAACCGTCGCATTGCGCGTCCGTTGTTTACTTGCCTTGACTGACTGTCTATTATGATGTCACCTTGTTTTGGAGTCGTGAAGAGTTATTTACGTCATCGTTTACGAATCAACAAATCAGGCGATTATTTAAAATAGAGGGAATTTTCTCTAGATATTATTCCTAGCCTGTCAATATGAAATAAAATATTGACCAGTCAATATTTTTTGGACGAGCTAATATTACAATTATTGACTATTCGTCTATATGGAGTTATAAAGTGAGAATATAATACTGAATATAACAAACATTGTTGTTTGTGTTTACAGAGTATCACAGACGAGGCCCTCCACAGGGTCGGTCAGCATTGTAACCAGTTACTGTTTATCTGTATATCAAACTGTGCCCGCCTCACTGATGCCTCTCTAGTGTCCCTGGGGCAGGGATGCCCAAACATTAGGTAAACACTAATTAAGACTATAATCAAGTTTGTCCATACATCTGAAAAATAAAACTGCTTTTGAATTTTTGTCCAGTCAAACACTGTTGAAATTGACGGTTTTATACTTATAGAACATTGGAGGCGGCTTGCTGTTCTCATTTCACAGACAATGGATTCCAAGCTTTAGCAAGGGTACTGTATTTCTAAGGAAACTAATCTCACTCAAAAACAAATCATGATAAGAGAATTTCTTAATATGTATCGGTCATTTACTATCTGACGCAATTATTATTCAGTAATACACAATTTTATAGAAGACTTGATACTCATCATGTTGAAGATAAAGTATAAGTCATGGCAGTATACAAACTGTCAAATCAGCAGTTACCAGTACATGTAATTTAAAGTCTTGCTTCGATTTTAGATATTTTAAACATGGTTATTGTTTAAGAAAATAAGTTAATGATTTATGAATTGAATAATCACTAGTAAATGGCAATAAGAAACTAATTTGTAAAATATTAGAATGTGGAGAGATGACCCACCAGTGTTATTATGT
Source organism: Magallana gigas (assembly GCF_963853765.1). Taxonomy (NCBI): domain Eukaryota; kingdom Metazoa; phylum Mollusca; class Bivalvia; order Ostreida; family Ostreidae; genus Magallana; species Magallana gigas. The sequence goes on along the minus strand of NC_088857.1, from coordinate 55,507,871 downwards.
ACTGTTTGTGATATCTACATGTATGAAAACGCTAAATGTGTTGTTGTTTTTTTTGTTTATTCTAGAATTGTAATAAACTGGAAAAGATGGACCTTGAAGAATGTATACAAGTAAGTTATTTCCAATGAATGGTTAGGTGATAAGCCAAATAGACTTTAACAAAATATTTTTGGGACAAAATTTATGTGTTCATTTCATCTATTGATATATTGAGAAAATAATATGTGTAAGTGTTAACTTAAAGATGAAAATTTCTTTTAAGATCATTTTGTGAATCATGTTATTTTTCATTTATTATTCCTATACCAGAATTGTGTACCAAACCTAAAAGAAATTTGAGAAATAGATGGAGTTTATGTTGTATATGTATTAAGTTTGAATTGTAATACTGTGTACTGATGATTTTAACACTGTATGAGTTATTGTAGATTACAGATGCTACCTTAAATTATTTGGCCAACTTCTGTCCCAACATTAGTGCACTGGTAGGTACCTCTGTGACTGGATGAGTTTTCGTACTGTATACAAGGTTATTTTTTGCCCCGTGTAATTTTTCGCCCTTTTAACCTTGCAAATAGTTTTGCACCATTTTGAATTCACCCAGACAGAGTTGTGTTTGAAGAGAGATAATTGGAAACACTGGAATTTGCCCAATCTTAAATTTGCTCGATGACAACTACGGCGAAAGGGTCAAAAATAAAATGGAGGCAAATATTTCCCTGTATATAGTATATCATCCTCTTTTGTGACTTTAGAATTTCCTCATAACCAGTAGAAAATTCTTCCTTCTCATTGAAATTCTCTGAAATGATCTACTCAATAATGTTAAAAATCTTTATGATTTGGACCCTGCTCTTAAAAAGTACATCGTAGATTTAACTTGCCCCTTTGTCTTTGGCAGACTCTGAATGTGAGTGGAGTACTTTGCAGATGTTGACTTAATTTTTCCATTTGTCTTTGACAGACTCTCTCTCACTGTGAGTTGATAACAGATGAAGGAATTCGTCACATAGGATCGGGTGCATGTGCTACCGAACAATTGCGTATTCTCGAACTGGACAATTGTCCGTTAATTACGGACGCTTCTTTGGAACACTTAACGGGATGTCAGAACCTGGAAAGGATTGAACTCTACGACTGTCAACTCATCACTAAAGCCGCGATTCGAAGATTACGAGTACGTTTTGTATGAATCATTAAGTCATCACCAAAGCTACATTTCTCATCATCATTTCAAAGTCTATTTACATCAGTTCATTATGAAAGCTATCATGGTACCTAGATTCTTTGTTTTTATTATTGATATCAACTCATAGAAAGATTGCTGCACTAAAGAATTTAAAGAGGGGGCTATTGTTTTAGCTGCATATGCATTTTAAAGAGTGGATTTTAGTGAAAAATTCTTGAGTTTGCAAGAAAACTTCAAGGTGAAGTTCAATTTCATTTTCACATATTATGGAATTAATTTATCCTATCAAAACTGTTACGGGTATGAAAGCTCTCGTTTAGATTAAAAGTAAATGAGTAAATGGAAGGCGAGACCCTCGGAATGGCCTTCTCTCTGTGGATCTATATGTTTTTTTACTTCATTGTTTGTTGGTAGAGCCTTTCACATTATCCTCCAGCCTTTGATTTCATCATGTTGAACAGATGATCCAAATCAATCTGAATGCCATAAGAATAGCCCCAATAAACATTATCCAATGTAAGGGTATTTTACTCCTTATCTAATATACTCACCACCTCAGTCAACAAGAATGGAAGCTACTGTAATATTCAAAAATTATATACTGTCATATTTGGCTGTGTATTATATTTAAGACATATTTTTTAAAAAGTTGTTTTTCAAGACTTTTCCCAAAAAGTTGTAATGGTTTGGTCAAATTCAATCAACTTATTCCACAGCCAATTTTTTTTTTCAAATTTGGGTCGGTCAGTCTTCTCAAATAATCTTAATTAGACTAAGTGTATTTTTTGGCCAAAAGCAGCTTCTGTTATAATGAAGTACTATCTTCGATACCTTGGATGAATAATAAGTTGTTGTTATTTAAATTTTTCCCAAATATAGTACACACAAAATAAACTTAATTCACAATAACTAAATGTATTATGGTAAATCTACTCATTGGTTTTTCTATCATTTTGTTGAAAACTGACTGAATTATGTACAGAGGAAACTGTCAAATTGACACCTGAGCACTCCAACATGGTTTGGTGCAAGTTGACATCCAGAATCAAGATAAATATAAACAAAAAAGCTTCAGCATTTTAATTCTTTGCCGGATAATCTGTCCATTCTGCATTAATGGTAGACAGGTTTCTTTTTAGATCAAAATCAGTGTACAGGATTTATTGTCAACATGTATACCCATGATAATAGATCAGAAGGAACTTGTCAAGTCTTTGTATTCGTTTGTCGTACACAGACTGATGAACTGATGGACTTTTCTATTTACTTTTCAGACCAGGCTTCCCAATATCAAAGTTCACGCCTACTTTGCACCCGTGACTCCGCCCCCTGCTGTGGGTAGCGGTAGACAGCGCTACTGTAAGTGCTGTGTCATCCTTTGATTGTAGCCATGGGAACAAACTGTCATTTTATCCATTGATGGGGGAGCAAGCACCCAGTTTGTGTGATATGAGTGTATTGTCATTCCCTGTGTTGTGTGAATCTCTCCACGGAACCCACACAGCAACCACTAGAGGTCAGCACCAGCCTCTCTGACCAATCACATCCACTGGATGGTTGCCATGGAAACTTTCTAACTTGAGGATAAATTTGGCCTTATTTAGCAGATCAGCAAATGTGTTTGTCTCTAACCAACTAAATAAACACTTGATTATCATATTAAATGTTACCAACACTAATAAATCACCTCTACAAATAGGGGCAGATCTTATCCAATTGCAAAGAAAAATATCTCTGTTTCTCTTTACTTTCTCTCTCCTCCCTCTCTCTCTTGCTACAGGTAACTATGATATTTATAAGATGTGTATTATTTAGCATTGTGATATGTAGAGTTGTTTGATACAATTGACTTTAGTGTGGTCTCATTATATGGCCCACTTTAAGTTACCCTATACCTGTGGTGGCATTGCCTAGCAACATCCCAGTTAACATCATGTATGACAGTGGTAAAAGTGATTTGGACAGACTCATTTGTTGAATACTTTTTTTGTTTTTGACTGATTATTTATTTAAGGGGTTTTTTTTCAAGTATAAATGAAAGCCAGTCACTAGAGGTGTGTTTGTTGTACAATTGTTTTTGTAATATCAGAAGACTTGGCATGGCTAGGATATTTATAACCACTCTGTGTGTGCTATAGTATTTTTGTATTCAGAACAGTTTGGTGTTTATGAAGCACCTTCTCCAATTACAGTGTGTTAACATGATCATTTGGATCAGTGTTTTAGTGTGTGTTAGCATGTGCGCATGCGATGAAAACAGATCATGCCTGAAACAAAATGTTCGTATTTGCTACCGAGGAGTCGCCTAGATAATTTGTTTATTACCTTGTTCTACTTATCTCACAAACAGCCATTTCCAGTACCTGTAATAACGCTAATCACTAAGGCGATTGTTTTGAAGAAAAATCTACAAAATAAGCTTTATGGGTCAGGATTGACCTGTCTCCTTAACTCTGTACAATGTGACTTGACGCTTGCTGCTCCATTTCTCTCAGTGTATAACACAAGTGAGGAATTACCTCCCTTTCTAGACCACTAGCATTTATAACATTTCAACAAATCTTATAATGTCAAGTAAATCTGTATAAACCCTGTATCCTATACCATTGGATGTCAGCTGACCTACATCTGTCGAAGGTCATCACAAGTTTTACATGCTTCAGTGTTTTCCCAGAGTCTGCAAACTGAACATGTCTGCTCTGATCACAGTTAAACATGACATCACTGAACACAATGTAAGGTCTATGGGATCAATCGCCTGGGACATAGATATCATTAAGTCAGCAACATCCTCAGTCACTGAGGTAGACTGCAATATTTCAGCTTCAGTAAAATGTCACCCATAAGCCTGGATCAGCTTGTTCAAATATCCCATGCTTTGTAGGATACTAAGCAATCAGTGATATCTGTGCTGTTCTTTTTACTGTAGTAGAATCTCAGTATTTATTTGCCAAGCTTTCATCAAGTAAGAATCGTGTGTTAAATTTTCATATATTACAAGGAGTAGCTCTCGGTAGTCGATAAAAAGGCCTCTCTGAATGAGGACCGGGACAGTTGCTTTCTATGCTTTGTAGCCCAACACAAAAACTGCAAGGTCTTATCTTGAACATGATGACTGTATTTGATTTTAAATATTATATTTTAAGATTTCTTGTTGGTCGAGTTTACTTTTTAATTAACTAGTAATCATTCTACATCACCATTTGTAAGCAAAGTAATGGCCGCCTAGGATACGATGTATCGTTGTCATGGTAACAAATGGTTACCACAACAGCTGTGATATTGTAATATTACGATTGAATTAATATTATGTATATGTGCAATTTATGTCTGTCGATAATAAAACGTTTATTATCACCAAGTTTTCTTATTTAATGATTTTCTTTTTATACAACCTCAACAACAACAAATCTAGATATTAAAAGTTCTGTACAGATATAAAAGAAAATGATCAGATTTTAAAACTATAAAAGTATTGGAATTTTTCTTTACGGCTAATTTGTTGATCACCCAGCCTCTCTTATTTTGCAAAATATTGAGAAAGAGAAAAACAACAGTAGAACTGTGTTTGATCATGCTAACTGCATAGTTATGTACATGTGTATTTGTAAGGATATTATTCTCCTTTCGTCATTAGTACATAAATGTACCGGTACATATTAAAGAGCTGTTGTTATACCTTCGTACAATACATTAAAGAGGCATTAGTACCTCCTTCCAAAGCATTCAAGACGTTGTTGATACCTTCATACAACACATTCGTAAGACGTTGTCAATACCCCCTTACAATATATATTCAAGACATTGACACCTCCGTAAAATCCATTATGGAAACATTCTGAATACCTCCATGCAATACATTTGGGATAATTTGTTGATACATTTGTATCTCATTACAATACTTTCGGGAGTCGTTAATACCTCTGTACCGGAAGACATTGTTAAAACTTCTGTACAATACATTCCGGAGACATTGTTTATACCTCAATACAATACATTCAGGAGACATTGTTTATACCTCCGTACAATACATTCAGGAGACGATATTCAAAACATTGATACCTAAGTACAATACAAGAACTTGTTGATACCTCCATACAATAAATTCAAGACGTCGTTGAGACCTCCATACAATATTCAAGGCGTTGTTGATGCCTTCATACAATACATTCAGGACACGTTGATAATACCTCCATACAATACATTCATGAGACATTGTTTTTACCTCTTTACAATACATTCAGGTGACGTTGTTAATACCTCCGTACAATATATACACAAAACATTGATAGCTCCGTACAATACAATCAGGAGACATTGTTTTTACCTCTTTAAAAAACATTCAGGAGACATTGTTATACCTCTGTTGTGAGCTATTTAGTCTGCAGGCTTGTGTGCAGCAATTAACGTCTCTATCACATGTTAGAGTTACAGTACTTAATGGATTTATCAGTGCGCTTAATAGAACATTCCATGCGTGACATTCCTCGCTCTAATCAATCGTGACGCTGTCCAATGATTTTGTTTTGGTCAATCGGCCCGTGTCCACAAAAACATCTCTAGCTGTCACTCAGCGGCTGTACTGGAAACATGGCGTATAACGCAGTCATCACCAGCGGACTGATATTGCTCCTTCTACCGAACCAAACATCCGGTAAGAATTGTTTAACTTAACTAATTATTAGATATTAATTGAAAGGAGGATAATGACAATCAACGATACTTAGGGATAAAGTATAAACCTAAAGTAAAGGCCTACAGGTGGGTGTGTGGGGCCCTTTGATCACGCAGTGCCAATTATCCAAACTATATGCGGAAACGACGCGTGATCATGACTGTGTCCATACTATAAAATGGACTGACCGTAAATCGTCTAGTCTGGGTTTAAGATCAAGGTGTATATCCCTAACTCTTCTTAAAAGAACGAAAATTTCAAATCCTTCGTATAATTAGAATACTTGGGGTTATTAATGTGTAAGCATTAAATTGATCGTATTTCTTATAACCAGATATCCTCAATATAAGGATCTCTCTATCTCTCTCTCTCTCTCTCTCTCTCTCTCTCTCTCTCTCTCTCTCTCTCTCTCTCTCTCTCTCTCGTGGACGTTGCTTTTTTCAGTCCGACATACACGCACAGGAGGTGTAATGCTGCACGACTACTCTAGAAGGTCATCAATGTTATGTACATTGTTGTAATAATGATAACATGAAAATGGTAAAATTGACATCGGAATGAAACTGACCCATTTATACTATAAACGAGGCTGGGTACTCAACAAATCGCCCATCAGATCCTCCTTAAATTTAAGCCATAATTACTTATGTTGTAAGTTATATTATTTATTAAAGAAAAAATCTAAATAATTGAATATATCCTCTATCGTTATACAGAGATGCTCGTTTGAAGAAAAGGAATGCACACATACATGTATCACCGGGGAAAATAAGATGTTTCTATATATCCGGCGACAATAAAACTAAAATGCTTTAGATGGTAAAAAGCACTTTATTTGAACTTTAGGTCGGTATGGGTGATTTCTGGGAATCCAAAAACTACACCCGAACAATCCGAAACCTAATTCCTCTCTCCCGACAATGGTGTATAACACAATTTAAATAAGAATTGAAAACAATAGAAATAAGCACTTAAGCACGAGTGACATATGTCATAGAGTAAAACTTCAATATGAGTGAGTCAATTAAATCAAAGGTGAGGTGTAAGAGTTAATAAAATATTTAAGCAATTATAACTGAAGTGAATTATTGTCTTGTACAAAGGGAAAGGTATATTTATGAATAGAGAACAGTTACTCAAATTTCACTCCATGATACATGTATGCAATACAGAGATCTTCGATCGTTTGAAGTTAATATAACTAAACATATATACATGTGCTCTTAAAGTGGACATGACTATTCAGTGCTTTTAAAATGTAATGACATTTTTTATCACTATCAGTTCCATAAAAGAGTTAAACCAGATGTCTAGCTTTATATGAGTGTTGTTTTCCCAAGAATTCCACCCCGTTTACATTTAACAAACATAGATTTTTTTATTGATAAAGCTTTAATAACATGCCTTTGTTGCTTTTGTTTGTTTGTTTTTTAGTCTGTTTTACAACAGTTTTATCACCCCACCCCCTTAAACTTTCTGACAACAACTCTCTCATAATATTACGTATTTTGTATACAATGCGCGTTGTTGTTAATCCAATGAAATGTTCAGGGACAAAAATAAAAGCATTTGGATCAGTTGGCTGTTTTTAAAACAATAACTACTCGCTGTCAAAAGGACAAAGGGTGGATTAATACATGCAAGGTTTCATAGAACCCAAGCTTCATCCTTCAGTCGATGCAATTGTAGTGTTTTATTACACTTATTTGGTATATTGAGATTTTTTTGCGATATAAAAAGTGACAAAAATCATCAATTGCAATCGAAGTCTCATCGTAACAATAATGATAAAAACTCAATTTGTAAGCGAATTATAATTTGATATAAGTTTTTGCTTTGTTGCGGAAATACTGCTCTACACATGTTTCAATCAGAATGGCATTATGATAAATAGTCTCAAAGTTGTTTGTCAAAATTATCTTTGAAAATGATCTAAAAACACTAACCCTTGACAATTTTTATTTGTTGGCATCGTCCTTACTTTTATGGAAATTGTTTGTTTGTTGTTGTTGATATTGTTTTACGTTTATGTCCTGTTGATTGATATTATTGAGAAAATTACCACAATCAAAGTACTGAGAGTAAGGACAGTCTGGTTCCTGAAATTGTCAGCTAAACGAAGGCTGTATAATGTAGACAATTTTACACATTTATAATCTCCTTAAAAAGAAGAGCTTTGTAAAATACATGTTAAATATTATCTTGAATTTCAAAGTTATTCTCTAAGGGGACATGGTAAGGATTTTGGTCATATTCTATTTTTCTGTCTTTATTATTTACAATGCTTCATGCATGCATTTCTAATGATCAAATGAAATTTGAGAGTCAGTCGTAGAGTTATAAGCAAGATACAGGACTCATAATTCTTCCTCATGTAAACAAGGCTCGTGTCCTGTTTTTTGTTTACATAGGTTCAATATACCAGTAAAAAATCATTTTCAAATTGATTTGGTTTTCTTCCTATTCATTTATAACATAAATAAACATTTCCTAACGTTTAACACATTCATTTTAGGTCTACAACTAGAATTTTCACTTCACCATTCAAAATGTAAACAAAATCAAAAAAATGATTTTTTTCTACCAAAATCGTGACAATGCCCCGTTAATAGAAGTTTATGGCTAATATGCTTAAATGCACATGGTCACGATTTAAGTAATTTCAAATATTGTTTTCACAATTTTGACAGTTAAGTTGCTTTAAAAAGGTAATACTATTGATTAGCCTAAATTTGAATGTCAACCATGTTTTTGTTTACATATTTACACGCGCAGTCTGTATCCAGATTGCAGGAAAAATGCCTTATTTAGAAATGGAAAAAATGTGACAAACACTCAGATTTGAAACATTTTTAAAAAGACGTCAACATTCTTGCTAACAAAACAAGAAATGTGGGCTATGCATCTTGCCAGCTAACATTCAATTTAATTTTTAGTCATATATTAGAAATTACTCTGTAAAACATTGTAAATAACAAAATTGAATCAAAACTGAATACACTATTTAATATACATCTCCTGTAGCTAACCGGTTCCTGCTGTTTGTCCGTCATGATGACATGAACTACACGGAAGCCAAGGAAGCGTGTGAGAGTTTCGGGGGTCGCCTGGCCGTCCCGGGCTCGTTCAACGAGGAGGAGAGACTTGACGTCATGCAGTGTATCCCCCCAAACGTCGTCTTCTGGACCAATCAGAGAGGAGCAAAGGACGGTCTGTATCATTCGTCACTTATGGAAGGCGCTTTGCTTCCGCTCAGTTGCAATTGCAAAAGTCGAAGAAACAATTACAATATTTCTTGACCAAGAGCGGTGTGCAATGAAAACGTTTAAGAATTTTGCACATTGAACTTTTTTATAGTATACAAATATGACTATAACCATCCAAAGTTAGTTCTTTAATTGCATGTATATTTTCTATGTATAAAGTAGGAATTTCATTTTTGCTACATATTGTACCACTTCTTCACGGATTTAATCCAACCAGTTGATTGTTTATTTTCAGCTTGTTTAGTAACCTTCCTGTTGGACATCAAATGTTTCTACGAGAAGAGGTTCTACCAACACGACTTTTTGTGTGAGGCTGGTATGTATAGCTGAATGAACTACATTTCCCCCGCTCCGATAGGCAAACTCATTAAACTAGCTTTCCTTAATATCAATTTTTATCATTTAACAACAAGAAACACAAATCTTTTTGTTTTATAGAGTTTTGAAAAAAATAATGCAATTTAAATGAGAACAGATGCTGCGTACGCATCAATGCGATTTAAAAACAAATTTATTCAATAAAGTCAGTCAAATAAAGGTATGATATCTTTTGAGAATAAAAAAAATCAGGTGGCCAACGATTCATAAGAAATTGCGATATTAACCTTGTGTTTTTGACATTGGGACTGTGTATTCTCATTGAGCACTATTTGGTTATAGAGCGGGATTCGATCCGGTATTCGTATTACCTGAAAAGAGGAGATGTGTGCAGTAGTCAGGATATCCACCACTCCACGCTATCACCAGGCGGGAATACCACCACAACCACGACCCCCGTCAGCACGACACGGACCCCGGGGCCAGAGCTGACCCTCTCACCAATCAGAACACTGCAGACGATAGGAACACGGCCACTAGACGGCGACAAAACGACGCCATCGACTGACGTCATCAGCACACAGAGAGAGGTGGTGCAGAATGGTACAGAGATCAGTGGGGGACGAAACGGGGAGAAAGGGTCCGGCGGCGTGTCAAACATCGGTGGGTAAACAGCACATGATTCACAGTTATGTAATTGATCTGGGATCTTTTCGAAGATGAAATGGTGTACATTGTAAATTAAAATGTTTGTAACCACTGCACGCATTAATTAATGTGCAAGCAAAGTTTATAACGAAATACATGTACTTTATTAATGCTTTGATGTTGAGTTGTGGACACTGATTCCTTTATATAGGTACACAATGAACTAAGATCTTCACGGTATGATTCTGAAAACTCTAAGTTCATTGCCTCCATTCTCTATTTTTTTAGGTGCAAGTGCAGCCATTGCAATATTTTCTGCGATTTTAATATTGACTATTCTTGGAATCTTCTACGTTTATGTCAAACGAAAGTAAGTAGCTTGCCTTTTGCCATAAAATAAATACCAACGTGTCATTGAATGATGTTATGTTTAACATCTTTTGCATTTTTTCCAAAAGGAAACCGGAACTGTTGAGAAAAGCCTCGTTTTGGAAGACACCGGAACCAGTCCAGAACGAGTACGACACAGTTAGGCCCCGACAGGGACCGGAACATTCTTACGGATACATGAGGAGTTCCGATCCTCCCGGGGATTACTTACAACCAAATCCTTCCGCCATACGGTCGCGAAACATTGACAACATAGATTATTTGGTAGAAGCAGACGACAACATAATTTCTGGGGTTGATCGTGCAGATTCTTGTCAGGCGGCGCAGGAAAATGACTACGATTACATTCACATTGACGACGCTGACTGCGGACAACCACCTCCTCCCTACGATCTTGCCAGAGCTATTCCGAACAGCGGTTATGAAAAGTGCAACCAATCACAAAACACATCTAAGACTTTGACATCACATGATTATTATAACACGCCTGATTCAAAAATTGCTCCTCCGAAGGATTTAAACCGTAGTGATTCAGAATGTGTTACGAACAAAGTGGAGTTATAGATTTTAAAATTTTGTTGTATTTCGTCTTTGATACTCTGATTTATTTTTCTCCTAAGGAGTTTGTTATGGATAATAAACAGGGAAACTTGATTTCCCTAAGTGACCAATCGTTGTTGTTAGTAGACGTTGATTGCCAGCGTTGTTTGTACCTAAGTCTTACATAAAAAGCTACATTATCTGAATAAGAGTTTGGCGTGACTTATTTTCTAGCTGCTTCATCATAATATTAGAAATCTTAGGAAGAATACAGTCATTTACACAATAGCCATAATGATTATACTTTTATGCTTCTGCTAAAATGACGAGGTTTGTCACTGACTGTTATTACCCCCCCCCCCCCCCCACCTTCACCTCCCATCCACGTGTTTACAGTACAGTAGTACATGAATGTGTACCAATGTTCGGGATGAACGGCGGGTATTCTATGAAACAAAATCTAACAAATCCGGTTCTTTATCCTTAAGGTTAGGAACATTCATTGACGGATTTTGTCATCACAGCTTTTCCCACGCACACTTTTGTTTGGCTTTTGTTGTGGTGGCGCAGTGGTCTTTGATGTGGTTTGTTAAAGTGTTCGAATCCGGGACGTGTTAGTATGGGTTGGACAGATGTATAAACGTTAGGATAGCATTTTTACTCACGTTTACATGAGGACGAACGTAAGGGAACGTACTAGGAAACAGATATAATTTGATTTATTTGGAATTGAGATGTGCAAGGTGTTTGTCTCTGATGTGCATATAGAAGGCCCGTTGAATTGAACGTGTGTGTTGGGTGAAGTGGGGTATAGGGTGGAAGAGAGAGAGAGAGAGAGAGAGAGAGAGAGAGAGAGAGAGAGAGAGAGAGAGAGAGAGAGAGAATGACGGCGGATCATTTTCCGCTTTCAAAACCATTGTTACAAGTTAATTATACGACACAGTTTTATTTATTTGCGTAAAAGCTCAAAAGTTTATAAAACCAGTTTATAAAGTGTTATTTTATAGGTACGGATCCTAAACTTAAGTTGTGCAATGGTCTAATATAATGCTTTTGATAGTACATGAATAATCTATTAGTATTAGTAAGTAATGTGAAGTGTGACAAAAACTTTCTAATGTTTTAGCAAATGTGATAAACTTTCTAAGTCACTCGCATCTTTGATAAGATTGACAGTTCTTTGTTGACACTTTACGTCTCATCCTGATTAACTTTTGTGAACATGCCAAAAATGCCATATCATTCAAATCACCGATAATACCTTTTTGATAATTGATTTCTTTAATATTCGTTTGTGATGTTTTTTAATTTTGTAATATAATTTTTCAGTATGTATCACTGAAAATTTTCGTGTGTTTAAACCAGACCAACCATTGCTCATGTAAAAGTACATTTTCTAGATAAAAGTTCAAGAACTGATTTTATAACGCCTGTTAGTATGTTTCAGGCTGAGTCTGGGTTCAACTACAAAATTTAAAAAAAACCCACAAAACTTGTCCAGGATTATTCTTGAACCTTGAACACAATTGTTTCTTTCATATTTCTTTTGCTGATTTTAGTCAAATCTCAGATAAAATCAGGCCTACCCCCCCCCCCCCCCCCCCACACACACACACACAATTTTTTCCCCTGGGAAACATTTTTCTTAAATTTAAAGATAATAAATTGAAGTATCAAGGAGACCTTCCCCTTCCTTTTTTGGAAAATGTAAAAAATTGAAGTGAAAATATGAAATTAACAGTGATTTATCGAAGTTATTGTAGGATTTCTCGTTCTCCTTCCCCCCCCCCCTTTCCCCCAGCGGATTAGGATTTTTATGATTTTGGAACTTGTTCGTATCTTATACAGCACAATGTTTAAAAAAAAGGAGGTGTGCTCCGCTCTTTGCAATTTTTTTTATTCATTTAACTTAAATATCCAGCCAGGTATTGAAGAAATTTTTTAGCGATTTTGATAGTTTTAATTTGAGTAAATCATGTTTTTGATTAAGTTCTATTACTGAAAAAAAGCCAAGCACGGCTTGTGTTAATTGAGATATACCAGATTTAACTGCACAACTTACTTCTTTTATCATCCTAATTTACGATTAGTCCGCAACATTCATAGGTAGCAATTATGAGTAATAAAACAGCGGATCTCAATGAGCAATGCCAGTATTTTTAACACCACACTTTTCCCTCAGACGCTTGTTTCTCGGGGATAATCGCCGGACGATGTGTCATGGTTCAATTTTCAAATCTGGATTTAAATAGTACGCGCTTGGTGACCCTGTTTATCGGCTGTCATTTTCCGTATATAAACACCAATGGCGGGGAGAGTGTGTCTTTTTCCATGGACCGTGCTTTATCTCTCTGTCTTCCTATCGACAGGTAAGTTTTTGCTACCTTGATGTACTTTTTTCGGTTGCATTTAACCTAGATAATACCACAGAGGACAAAAAGTGTCACAGACGTTACACATTAGAGGGGGAATGACGCATGATGTCACCCGCGGGTCTCTCGCCTCGTTTATAGACAAAGTTTACCTACATATATATACTCATTATACTGAGCGTCAGGGTGGGGCGGATCTCGAATTTCTTGTGAAATTTTGAGTTAAGAAGTATAATATATTGTACGCATATGTAACTGTCAGTTGTTAATTTTATTTATTGACCTGTGGAATTAACTGGTCAACTTTGTTTATTTAAGTGGACAAAGTTCTGGTAAACACTGCGTACAATGTATGTTTGCTATAGATAGAATGGGGCCCTTAAGTTATATTTAAGTGTGGATGAAAGTGCACCATATTCAATTTTTTATCACAGTTTTAAGATATAACTTTATTTTACAATAAACAGAGAGTAAAACATTGAACATGAATGCTAAAAATGACAATGCCACAGCGGGTTTCGAACTTGTGGCTTGTTGTAGAAAAAGAGTCTCATACTTTAACACCCCCAACACAATGATAAATTTTGAACAATGTCAATTTAAGACCCCAGGCTCTATATAATTTGCTGACACTATCGAAATGAACAAGGGTAATGGTGTATTAGTTACACGGACATATATGATCACAACATTGCTGATGGTGATTTGGATAGGGTACTCCAATCGCACTCTCCGAACCATGAGCGGGGCGGAAATGCTGAACTTACTGTCCATCAAAGTACTTAGTACGGGAACTATCTCGCTGAGTCAGGCGGGAATGAGGGCGAAAGGGGGGGGGGGCAGTGTACTTGACCCCGGTAATGATATATGTTCCTCATACTTCAAACGATTATGTTGGAGGAATTCACGTTTTTAACGTACATATAACTGGTTTTTTTTTTTTTTTTTTGTATTAAACACAATCAAACTGGTGTGTATAAAAAGATTTGGATTATAATACGTAAAATTCTAACAACTTCTGATGATCTAACTTGTATGGTTTTGTTTAAAACTGATTACGACTATTTCTTCATTAACGACTGACGCTTTTTTTATACTCTACGTACATTGTACAGGCTTATTAAGCTAAATGCTAGACATAAGAACCCAACTGACTGTTAATCTCTTGTAACAATGTGGCATCTGATTATTGATATAAAACTTACAATATGACAACTTGAAAATTTTGTATTTACTGCCACCCGGTAAATTCAAAATTTACACATGACCAATAACTCAGTCTTGTGGCAATTTTGTCACCACTGGTACCATCAACAAAACCCTCATAAACACAGTGGGATTATTTCCCGCGTATTTCCGGTAATGTGTTAAATTTTTAATTCCGCATTCTTCATAAACCCACCTGAGGCGCTGTTAATCTTTTAATTACCTTCTATTTATTTTTGTTGACACTTAATATTAAGTGCTTCTTACATGTAATTAGCCGTTTGATGTACATAAACACACGCCGCTAAAATGCCACGAAACAATTAAGAGCCTTAATTATGATAATAGATTCCTTAGTTCTTTGTTGTAATTTCTTTTAATATTTATCTTTTCTTCTTTCTTTGAAAGGGGGATGGGGTGGGTGGTCAGTATCTAATACCTATTTTAAAACAGTCTTTATTAGTTGTATAACATAGCAGCTTCGCTAACCGAGAGTCATCGATACCCTCGATCCTTTTAAGACAACAGTGAATCGAAACCCATTGAGAAGAAGATGAGGACTAAAAAATTAACCTTTTTTTTATTGTCATGATAAAAGTTAGAATGCAAATAAATCGCGGTAACAATTTTATATCATCATTTAAACATTTAGATATGAATATCGTCTGCATTCATCGTGACGTCATAGATCTAACATTCTGTGTGTATTTCAGCATCATGCGCTACTTACTACTTCGTCCACGAGGCGGTGATATACGACGCGGCGGATCTCTACTGCTCCCGCCAGTTCGGGGGCGGATCCATGTCTGGTGTGTCCGACGACTTTGACTGGGACTGTGTTCCACAGAATGTCTGGTTCTGGACCAACAAGGACAAGTGTAGGTTTAACATGTTGTTTTGCTAGCAACCGCATTAGTAAGGGATATAGACTATACCTCTTACTACTCCACATGTAAATGAAATATAGCAACCCACCCCACCACAGAAACAAAGATTCAACAAAAATTCATTTGGTTGTTTATGCGTGTTTCAATAATGTAACAGCTCAAACATAACAAATTACATTCTGGTATATTTTACTGTTACATTTCAAACATTATACATGTATATTAATAGATTCTATCATATTTTACTGTAACAACTCAATCATGATATATTACATTCTGGGATATATTACATTCTGGGATATTTTACTGTAACGACTCAAACATTATACATTACATTCTAGGATTTTTTGATATTTTCTGATAGTTCAGTTTTGTATCTTTTTCAGACTGCAAATTAAATAAATTCAATAAACCTATATGCAAGAACATGAGCTTTATTCATCATCTTGGGATTGGTAAACGCGCCTTCATCTGTAAAACAGGTTTGTTTACTCACTACTGTATTAACTTATACACCAAATACTGCGGGATTTTATTATAGTACCGTAATAATCAGTCGAATATCTTGTACAGTTCTTGTCCAATACTTATACATGTATAGTTTTTATGTGTGTGTTGTAGAGTCAGACCTGGACTATGATGACCTGGACTATCAGGGAGATGAGATCACACTCTGCCTCAGCACCACGCCTCACCCAGACACAACCACAGCGCCCAGCACCCCCACCCCGGGGAATTCTTCTTTAGTGTCCAACTCCACCACACATAGAAGTTCCGATGACGCAGATCACGGTAAATTAAAGAAAAACCATTCGGATTGAAATCAGCTACATGTATTCTATTCGTCCATTTAGACATATTAATTAATAACAACTGAGATCTTTTGACAACAAACAAAAGTTTCAAAATGACTGACCGCTGATCGAAACGACATTTCGTTTTATTAAAAGTTTTTATGGACTAAAGCATTTAACTTACTCCATAGCCGAGTGGATAATGTGTCGGACTTGTGATCCGTACAATCGAGTTCGAATCCCGCAGGAGCTTTTGTTATTATTTGCTGGAATAATCATTTTAGATATTTATTTTTTATCCCCAAACTGCAAATTTTTCGCTTAATTGACACTTGTACAGTTTATTTATCATTATATCTTTCATTATCAAAAAATTTCCTGATAATTTGAGTGACTTTTTCCAGGTGTGTTATTCCACATAAAACTACTCTTCACTAAGATAGGAACCTATCTGTAATATTGAGTTATCCTTCTTTTGTTTTTTTTATTCTTACCATGGCTATTTAAAATCAAAACTTTAAGTTTATTTTCACTATTGTTTTAAATTTGATATTGTTTTAAAGTAGTGTAATTAATAAAATGATTTCATATTTATAATTCCGTATTTAATAAAAGGAGTGAAATTGATTACTCATACGATATTCTCCTGTATGAGTTGGTCGTCCTTGATGATTTCGTGTGTTGTTCTAGGTTGGGTGGCTGGTGTAGCATTAGGTATCATCGCAGTCCTTGTAATTATTGGCTGTACTGTATTCTTTTTCGTCAAAAGGTAAGTGGGTCAGGAAAAACCGCACGTAGTTCATGTTTAACTAATAACCAGTAATAAGCCATCATAACTAAACAACAAGTACTGGCTTTTTCTTAGTTCCTTGGTCACCAGAACTCACAAGATAATTTGTAAGATATAAATATGTTTTTGTATTTTCAGAAGAAAACGACCAATAACGAAAGAAAATGGCTGCGTTGATTCTGAGAGCGGACACACAGTTGAGCGAAGTGAGACGAAAACGAGTAGATTAGGCTCTGTCGTTCAAAAGTGTAGACAAAAACTCCAGAGAAGCTCCCCATCGAGGGACTACGAAATGCCGGACGTTCACAGACCGGAAAGAGAGTACGATCAGCTCAACGTGCCAATGCTTCCGGCGGAAATAGTTTACGCAGAACCAGAGCAAGATGAGTTGGGTTACCTCGTGTCACAAGGGAGTGAACTCAATGAGTACACGTATATTGATACAACGGGTGGGGACACGGAGGAGAGCACAGGGGGCTCCGCGCACCCCCACGCCGGGATGGACTGTGAAAACCCTGTGTATGAGGACATGAGTAAGAGGGAAGTGATAACGGCGAACCGTGATAAACCGAAGGCGGACAAAGACTCAAAGCCAAAAGCAACCGGTGCTGCTGGAGCTATAACCAGAAAACATGAATACCTGAACTCGCCCGTGATAGGGAGGTTATTGACAGAAGAACAGAAAGGCGTTCAAACTAAGCAGAAGAAAGTTGATATAAGTATTGTAAATGGGACTTACGATGATAAACTGTGTACTTCCTCAGCATCATCACGTGATACACCGCTTGCAAAAGCGCCCGGTGATTCAAACGTCACTCCAACGGACGATAACTCTGAGTCCCTCGCCAAAAATGTGAAAGGCAGCAACATTAGAAACATTATTTTAAAACTTCAAGGTGCAACGGATGCTTAGTGAATAGTTATAGAGGACATCTTTTTTTATTATTTACCATAGAACTGTGATATATTTAAGTATTAAAATATTTAATTATTTAGTATTTTCTATCTAGACTGTTAATTCAATTATTTCCTCAGTAAATAAAATTAAGTACTAATATTACTTTCAGCAGATTATTTTCATGCTAATTCAGAATGTTGAATTTATCCGTTTAATGTCAACCTTTCAACGGCAATAACAAGTCGCACAAACGCATACATCGTATAGAGTAATCCTTTGAACATTACGTTCGTATTATTTGAATAAGCTAGATGGATTCACTTTTTGATGTTATCGTCGGGATTTCATTTATATACACAGACGCCATTATATCTGAGACGCCGATCTATCGTGCGATGCTGAGAGATCCCCATAGTGGTCCCCATGATTCCCCCGATTCATTCAAACACGGTCCCCAATCCAAAAGTAAACTCATATCTTTTACAATGGTGTTGCGCTAAACTTTTAATCTAGCAGTCAATGTCAATATTACATAACACACTGATGCGTTTCAGCAAGTTGTTGTAGACCGTTAGTCCACTGTTCCATTGATTGGAGCTCTCTGTAACGAGCACCGCCATTTGGTTCTTGGAATCTTATTAAATCTGGATTAAAAGCCTTGCTGTTGGGCTTTATTGAAGACTGTTTACCACTCTGTAGGACTCGCGCAACAAGCCAGCAACAACCCCGGGTATGTCCGTCAAGTGTATCCAAGAATTTTGTTCCGGGTTGAAAATTATTCGGGGATCATTTTTAAACGTTGAATATGGAGGCTAAGGTACTGAATAAAGACTCTAGTCCGTTGTATATTGACCCGCATCGTGTAATTGTGTTTGTAAAACCGGTTTTAAATCCAATAGCAAATAAACAGATATTAATAAATTAATATTTATCTTTGAAAAAAAAAAGCATTGATATAACATGATCATGAGAAGTCTCACAAAAACATGAAACATTTTAGTTTAGGTCTAGATTTATCATACTTTCCCTTTATGTATGCGGCTATTTTAAATATACTGAACTTTAAGCGTTTAATAGCTGTGTTTTGTGAAATTCATATTTGCAAAAAAATGTCTTTAATGTCTTTTACTAATACTAAAGAGAAAGGTTTTACAGCAATCACTTTTTAGGTTCATTTTCCTAAAATTTTAGTACATGTGTATTTCGGAAACGTTTACGATTTGAGGCATGCTGCATATATACATTCCATGCATACTCATTCCTGTAGGATGCTATAGTACATGTAACTTTCTATATTTATTTTAAAAACCATTATTTTCTCTGTAGTTTACTTTATGAAAATGTGCTTTTATGATGATGTTGCACTTTACCATTAAGTTTTTTTTATGAGCAGGATTTAGAAAATTCATTTATTTTTTAACCAACCTAACTGTTGTAGAGGATGACGATAAATTATTTTTGCTTCGATTTAAATCAGTTAATTGTTTTTCTCACACAACTTTAACATCAATTTTATCACTTTTTTGTCATTGAAGTGGTATATGACAAGTTTTCGATAAAAATTTGCATATACAAATTGAGGCTCTTATTGCGGTAAGTAGATGCTCATGTGTAGGGTACTAATTACATGTAGATGTAGTCTATCCCTGTAGATTTTTCAGACTTTCACCTTTTGTTAATGGAATTGTTTTATATCTAGTGCTTCAAAAATGTCCAATACTCCCCTTAACACACCAATCGCAACTTCTCGGGCCTTTCCGGCAGGCTCGGATAAACACCTCGAATGTATTTACATCACCGGATATTAGAATTTTATACAAAATGGAGTCGCTTCCCATTAAATTCAGTATCGGTTAGACAGTCTTGTATGTCGCTTCTGTGTTATATTTTAGTATATATCGTTTACTTTAATGAAGTATAGTTCACATCTGAACAGATCGTAAAATGTGTTGTATTTATATCAAGTTTTATAAAAAGGGGGGTTGTCATGGACGCAGGTAGTACATTCGAGGTGTTTTTCCGAGCTTGCCGGAAAGGCCAGAGAAGTTACGATTGCTTAACACACCCGCGAAAAAGTGTCTAAAAATATCAAGAAGACCTACATGCATTTTGATCAGTTTGAGAAAGTTCCATTTCAAAAGACAGTTCAAAACTTTGTATAGTTGGGATTAATTTTCATCAAGGTCGTTTTTCAACGGGTGCAGGTTATTACAATGATTAGATATAAGAAAAAATCAAGTTGAAAAATGATCCCGGGTGTAAATTTCACGACTTTTGGCCTCAGTTTTCAACGTTGAAAAATATCCCCGAATCAATCTTCAATGACCCCCGGTATTCTTCGTTACACAGACTTGACAAAGGAAAAGAAATACAGTATACAACGACAAAACCAGATTCTGACTTCTAGATTTGATTAGTCCGGATGTACATAACAGTAATGTTCCGATTGTAACTACACTCGTAATAACGTCAAAACCCCCAATTTTTTAAGCCATTACTCTTCAAGAACACAAAACTGTACAAAATGACCGACAGAAATCTAATTATGACGACAAATACTTGATGAATTTGTTGCATTTATATATAGTATTACGTCATTTTGAATACGCTTATCAAATGCTATTTTATATAATGATATAAAAATATTTCTTTTCTCTGCAAAATTGTATGTTTTTATGATTTTATTTTTGGAATATCCACAACACTGAAGACGACACATTGAAGGACTCCAGAAGACAAGGCAACAAGAAATCTGTTGAATTACACAAAAATATCATTATACCAGGAAAGACAGAACAATCACAATTTTTATCAGATTTTTAAATGTACACATATTTTTTTCCAGCGCTCATGCACAGGGGTGTTTAAACAGTCAAGTTTCGTTATATAAAAAAAAAACGCCCCCAAAATACAAGGATTGCTGCAGGTAAATTACCACGACCGATTGCGTTTTGCCGAGTCTATTCTTGGTAAAAAGTTTAATTTTGATAATTATATAGAACATTTACACATGTACACTCAATTTCATAGTGTATCAGAAATATTAGTCAAGAAACGCCATATTTACCTTAAAAGTGCATGGATACATAGCAAAGCGAAGCATTAGAAAAAAAACCTTTCTTCATCTCATCCAAGTATTTTGGGTTTAACCAAGATGTCATTTATTTAACCGAAATACTTCTGAGAATTTTTCCGGCTTCTCTCTCACGATTCATTGATATAAGAAGCAACCAGGAGACTGTAGTTTGAACATGTTTTTAATCAAAGAAACGGTGGTTTCATCAATTTAGATTAATGATGCAACTAAATACACCCATAAAAGGTAGTAGAGAATGGGAAGATTCTTCTGACCATTCATTTTGTAAGAATTACATGCATGACCATAATATGAGTTTAAGAAATTCAAGATTGCAACAGTGACAAAAATGGTTATCATTATAATATAGTCAAAGCATTTCTAGCATACTGGTTGTACTATCCAATAATCTCTTTATGGTTCTGTGGTTGAGAAATACTCGATTAACGATGACAATAGAGAATATCATTTTCTAATCGATTCAAAGAAACATGCTCGTTAATTAACCAAATCACGAAATGCCACACAATTTATGCTTTTTATTTGATCATATAGGGGTTGTGTTTTTCGCTGTTGGACTATATTTTGCATTGAGCGCATGTGATTGAATAGACATTGAACTTTCAATCTGTTTAATGTTTTAATAAACAAACAGAGACGTTCTACAGAATACCATAGAACCGAGCGAAAGGATGAAGAGCGCCTACACGACACAACCCGAAGCCAGACCGGCCATAAAACAGATATGTTCATTTCCGGTTACAAAGTCCCACTTTTCAAAGAAACCATATTCTCTGTTCGGTGTATGACAGCATGCGACTAATTAATTAAAAATAGTACTCAGACACTGCAAGGGGAGGTAGAGCATCGTAAAGTTATAAACCCAGAATTAATTTCTCATTTGAAAATCGTGCGGCGACGACAGCATAGAACCTTGATTTCCCTTCTAAAGCGGTAATCAAAGAGGCAGTAAATGATGGGGTTACACACATTATTGAAGATATAGAATCGATACAGAAAAAGAACCACCCCCAGGTACTGGTCAGGAATGGAGGCCCAGAATGACGTCATCACGGTTTCCAGGATCAGGAGTGTGATCTTTGGGAGGTAGCAGAGACAGCAGATCCCGGTAATCAGCATAAACATAACGGTAAATCGGTGCATTCCGAGGGAAGGGTACAGGTGCCCGTTGTGGGTGATCACGTGTCTACGCACAGGGACTTCAGGGAGTTTTCGTCCCGATTTGGAGAATGTGCTTTGGCAGCATGACGCCTGTGTTCCTCCAGCAGCACATTCCCCACATATATTCTTTGTCTTAATGGTTACTGTTGGGGAGGCATGTCCATCCAGTTCGTATTTGTTTCGATGTAAATATAGTCCAGGTCCCTTTGGTTTCATTGTTGTAGCTTTGGTCAAAGAACAAGCACTGTTGAAGAACCCAGTTGCCTGGTTATCTACCCCGCCTGTCGTGTTTTTCACTTGACTATCATTTGTTTTGGAAAAAATACTTTGTTTGAAAAAAGAAAGAGGGAATTTTCTATTTTTGAATTGAAGTCTGTTATCGATCCTTGAATTGCTACATGCAACATCTTCATCAACACGATGTTTCTTTTTATTCTTTGGCGATGCCTCATTTGTTTGTGGGCTTAATGACACATGGTTTATGACATTTTGATGAGCATCATTGCTTTGTAATTTGTCCTGTAGTTTCCCGTCATCTTGGTCTGAGTACTCCGTTGAGTTTGAATGCTCGTGATCACAATTGATCCTCTCCTTAATTAGTTTAATGTAGGTTCCAGGATGCTGATCTTCCAGAAACAAGACGTCACTGGAGTGAGCTCCCTTAGCAAAGTCTTTTTCCGAGACCTCATGAGACCTTTGGGAACAAGTAAACTGTTGTCTGAATTTCATTTGACCCCTAAGTTTCCAACCAATCCTAATGTAGACGACAGCAATTGTTATTGGTGTAAGAATGCTGAACAACCCCAAAACGAACCCATAGATATTGGGCCCGGGGCTGTTGATGTCTTTTATCACGGTACATCTGAACCTGGTAAGATTTCTCTCGGGGACGAAAGTAGCGCGGGTCCCGAAGAAAAGAGGGCTTGGTGCTGCTATTAGAACAGACATTGTAAGAATAGCGAGTAAAATTATTCTCCTGTGTCTTAACTCATGAAAAGGCCGACAAAGTTTATAATATCTTTCAATGGTTATCACTAGCAGTGTGAAAACCGACATAAAAGTTGTTCCTGCCGATAGCGGCCACATGACCTTACAAAAAGTCTCATTCCTAAAATCTGCCTGATGAAAGTTCAAATAGAAAGTGAAAGTAACACACGTGATGCAGGCCAGGAGGTCAGCTAGCGCCAGAAAGGGGACAAAGTATCGCTCACGGTGCTGCCCCTGAAATCTTAGGGTGTACACAGACAGAACAATCGTGTTCCCGACCACGCCCACCACGAAATATAGCGCCAAAATGACGTCATTTGGAATCAGACGAAGAGTCAGTGATTCGTTCCATTGCACTAGCCGCTGTTCGGCTGAATTTTCCGAAGAAATGTTCAAAGAACTATTCCACATGACAAAGATTGTAATATTTTGAACACGTATAGGATAAATAATAAACTCCTTCCAAAGTTAGTAGTTGTATGATTGCGCTCTTTTTTTTTTGATTGTCACCACATCTCAGTCAAGTTACATTCATTATTACTCTTAGAGGTATCTAGCTAGTAATCCAACATTGCTACCTGTTTATAAACATTTACTAAAATTAACTATATTAATATATCGCTTTACAGAATAGTAACACTTGAGTTGCAGACCTCTCCGGCTTTTATATAGCACCCATTGATTTGATGACGCGATCATTCACAGCCCCAATGTATCGAGTAATTGATCGCTTGGCGCTGCATTATAGTCAAACACGATGAAGATCTGGAATAAAGGCAGGTTTAGCAGAAAGATTTATGTCGAATATAGTTCTAGAAATACTGATCTCGTAGTGGATTAAGAGCTAAATACCGTCCACATGTCGTTTAATCAATTGACGTTTGTCGTGCCATTTCTACAAGGTTTAGGTTTCACATTTCTTTCTTTCAGACAGTTTTCCTCTATGAAACTATTTTTTATTATTTCTGGGAACTTTGTAACTAGCATGGAAAGCTGTTCCAATCCAATTCATTGGTCGCTTTAAGTTCTACAATGGTGTACACATATATAAGGACTTTGTGGCGACCATTTAAACCTTGCATAAAGTGCTTCCGTGTTCATGTCATAACTCCATCAATGACTTTGTAATTTGTACCGTGAACTTTTTTGAATAAACATTCTGTAAAAGACTACGATAAACAATTTAGAAATAATTTTTCGTGCAATAGACAACAGTCAAAGGATTGCAAAAGAGATGGTAGGATAGTTTGGAAAACCCGGAAGCCAATAGTCAGCTTTGATTACCAATCGTCAGTTGTTTACTACTCCGATATGCAATATTGTTTTTAGCTGGGGATAAATTGCGCTATTTTTTGCTCTTTGTGAGGGGTAACCATTCCTATTTGTATTTTAAGAGCAGCATCCTGCATGGAACACATACGGGTAGAAATTAATGTATCATCGAGTGCGCTTAATGCGTCTGCTGGGCCTTAAATGAGAACAAAATGTCGTGATACAGAAGTGTTTATAACTTTGACATCGAAAAAATTGGCTCATTTTTCTAAAGCCCTTGCCATGAAAATGGCTTATTTATTTACACTTGCTTTTCCCCTGGAAAAGTCGATGGCTCCATTTCTGTAAATGACCTTGAAATCATTCATTTGATTTTCCAGAATAACAAAGGTTACCCAGTGAAGCATCAGCTGTAGACGCGACGTGATGTTTGCACGTTTCGTCCAGTATGGGACATCATTAGTGAATATAGTCATTAGTGAATATGGCTTATACATTAAACACGCTTTATTGGAACTGAGATGTTGCCATTCACCCAGAAAACGCCCTGTCTTCTTCCTGAGTACGTGTCTTATTCATGTCATAAACCTAGTTTGTATCATAAACATCTTGAAAATTTGAAAAGTAGTTAATAAATCTTGGATTTTTTTTTAGGATGATGAAAAGTTTAGCCATTGTTTTGGTTTGCGCTGTTAATTATAGTTGCAAGGAAAGGATTTCATCACATAAAGTCATGGGTTTGATAAAGCAGTGCGTAATACTTACTGTATATACATGTACCTGTAGTTTTAATTTTTGATCTAAAAGGTTTCTTTTTCCAATATAATTGTACTCCAATTTAATGGATGATAATGTAAGAAACATGTATTTGAAAACACTTGATTGACCCAGCAATGCATCAAGGAAATTAACGATGCACATTTCAAAATTTTTGATATTTGTTTTCAAGTATAAATAGATTTGATGCTATCGAATAAATGCTTTGTATACGATAAAAAAACCCCTGGATTACGTTTAAAACCATGACGAATTTCATAGCTTTTAAAAGTACATGCCTAATATTCATTATTGATTTTTTAATTGTATGGTGTTGCTTCATTATGAGATGCAATTAAGTACACTACTAGCCTGTACTAGATAAGATCTTTCACAATCGGTATTTTTAGATTGCCGCAATATACGTACAACAACAAAAAATCAGGATTTTAGATCATTTGATCACGAGACTTGTAAAGATCGGTTAGATCTCGGGGTTTCAGTAAATGTACCTTTGAAATTCGCACTGCACTCAATATACGTTATCGAAGTCCATCTGAACAGCAACAAAACTCTATCAAAGTTTAAGTGAATATTGAAAATAGTTACAATAAAAACTGGAAGTTGTATACCTGGCTGTGTTCTGTTGAAATTATTCAAAGAAGATGGGTGAATAAGACATGTAAAATGCCAATTTGAGGATAGATAAGATACTATAAAATTTAAATATCAACTAATCTGATAATTTTCCTCCAAAATTATTGAAAACAATGTATATTTGTTATAACAACGAGTTATAATCCTTAAATAAGTTAAATACTTCGGACTGGCATATGCATGTCAAAACCTCCAAACAGTGTCATTCTTAGAACTTCAATGCGTTTTCTTTTCATAGAATGGGTCTGAGCTCCATATTTTTGTCATAGTCTATATGAGGTTCAAAAGAAATCAAACCTACCTCGATCAACAAAAATTTGGAGAGACGACCCACTATATTTTAAAAATGCCATGTCCGTGAAATTTTGCTGAAAGCATTAATGGCTCAGTAGTTAGAGCAAAAGGCATTATGTAACATAAGAAATCTGGGGTTTTCTAGGTTGTGGGTTCGATACCATCAAAACTGTAGAATTTTTTTTATTTTATAATATTTAAAACTGAATATAGTCAGAAATTGTCCTTTTGTACTTTAACATTATCAAGTATATTTAGTTGGAAACATTTAGATTTAAAATTGTATTTTACGACTAACCCAAATGGGCATATGCGCTATCTTACTCCCCATCTTCTTTCTCTTTTGAAAAGAATGTGAAAATAACATGTTTAAGCGAACACCAGAACCAAGCAATTTTTATGATTTTCAGAGAGTTTTTACATAAATAATCGTATTATCATGATATATTCAAGCAAGTAATGCTCTTTGGTATATTTAGTAACGTTTCAAATGAAAAAAATTAAAATCGAAATAATTCAAGCCTCGTTAATTTTCTAAGGTTGTTTCAGGAGTCGTCAAACTTGTTTAACGAATGCTATGGTTTCATGATCTCTATATCCGCAAAACAGAGAACGCATATGATGTTTTGATTTGTTGAAGCATTAGCAAGATAAGATGACATGTCACCCATGACGTTGGGGAATAATTTTTTTAATTTAATAATTTAATTTCGTTTTTGGAGTTAAATAGAATGCAATGGGCCATTAATAAATCTGTTTTTGACTAAAGGTTTTAGAAGTTACCATGCAAACACTCAGTGCTAACAGATTGCGAGAAGAACTGAGTGGACCGTAGCATCGGGGGCAGGCTGCAGTGGGGGTGCGGGGCTTGGCTCCCCACTTTTTCATGAGCACATTTTAATGCCCCCCACTTCTAAAAACGATCCTACGTGCCTACGTCAGGAATGTGAACACAAAGTACTAAGTATTGTTTCTTTCATTCCAGGACTTGATTTGAAACTTCTTTAAAAATAATACATTCTTGATTTGATTCCAGACCAGTATTCACAATAAAGTTAATCCGATTATAGGGTTCCGTAGATATCTATAGTGGTTGTCGTAAAAAATAAAGTTAAATGAATCATCATTCATTTTTTAATGAAAGCCGTTTTCAATTTGCATCCTTAACTTTACTTTTGAAGTCTGATGATTGCAATTATATATATATATATATATATATATATATATATATATATATATATATATATATATATATATATATATATATATATATATATATATATATATATATATATAAAAGCTTCCTTAGTGTTATGTTTGAAATACCGGTATATGTCTTTGTAATGTCAATGTCTTTCTATGGTTTTTCTGTATAAAATTAATCTTTCCTCTTTGAAAAGCATGATTTCTACCTAAAATCTTATTACGAGCAATTCTTTATAACCGACTTCATACGTTTTTTAGCCATCAAAAGGAACCGGTCCTGATGAAAGTATTTTAGACTTGGACAATAAGCTTTAGACGGTAAGCGTTACAGTTATGAATTGTTGTGAGATTGTAAGGAGCAACATCAAAGGATAATCTCAGTTAATCCTGCTGACAGACACTCTTATCTTTCCTTTGGTATATTAACAAATGTATCCCATTTATAGCCCTGAGCTTTCAACTAACCACAGCGTAACACCCTAATGGTAATTTTCATCAATTTAAAAATGTATGTTTTAAATTAAATGAACTAATGATCAATGGACATGAGGAAGTTTCATTATAATAACATCATTAACATTTTACGCTGTTAACAACAAACAAGCTAACAACAACAAAACAGCAAATAAACAGAAATAAACCACAATCTTAAAATAACTTTAAAACGCCAAACAACGTCTTCGAGGAAATACACAATACAACACTTGTATGCATAAGAATGCACCAAAAAAAAAAAAACAAACAAAAACCGAAAAAAAAACCAAATCAATTTTACGTTAGTCATGACATTGTTCTGACGTGAAGCATAAAACCGGAATTTTTTTTTGTTTCTGAGCGATTCTTAAATTTGTGTTCTCCTTGCCGAATGTCGGTCATCAAATTAGGCAAAAATACGTCACCGAATAGTGCTACCATTGAGAACAAAATACGTCCTAACACAAGCTAACAAATTCACTCCTTTTAATACGAAAACAGTGTTTGATTTACTCATTTATGATGCAACAAGCAAACTGCAATTGCAGATAGTTTGCACCTTGGTCTATAAATCAAGACAAGCATACAAGTATATCATTGCCGCCAGCTCTTTTCAGATTTTTGTATCTTTTGTTATGAACATTTCACCTTCAAGTTAAAGTCCTACCTCATGCACTTTGGTAACTATATGTAATACCATGTCGGAACTACGATAAACCGCAGACACAACGACACGTTTGGTTCACATTAGAATTACGAAGAGACACACTGTAGATGAGGAGAATAAAGACAAAGAGAAAATATTCACGTCACAGGAAAAAAAAACTCCCATTAAAATCCATCTCCTATGACCTTTAGATAACGAACTTTTTCGATTTACCGTGGTACCGTGGTTGCTCCCTATTTTCATTCTCTGTTGTTTATGCTACATTTGTACCACCCATTGTTTCAACTTTACTCGTTTTTTTTCTTCTTTTAGAACCATTTTAACAAGACCTTGGACTTTCAGTAGGACGTAGCTATCTATTTCTTGCGTCAAAACAAGTTAAAAATGGCGCGGTTTCAAGCGAAATATGCACCGATTGCGTAAACTTGAGCTCAAAAGTTAGACAAATCTTGTTGATTTCAAAGAGCCATGGCTGAGTGGCCGACACTGAAATAGACAGGCCTACGTCACATTGCTGTTTGACACAACTACCCAAAGTCCAGGCTCTTGTTAAAATGATTCTATTATAATTTCTGCCGTTGACCCTGCGTCTGTTGCTGTTGGTCATATGGATATTGTTTCTGTGCCGAACACTATAGCATTGCCAGGCTTCAATTGTTGTAATTTTGTCTCTTTTCCTCGCGTCTACTGTTTTATATGCCCGCTGTCTTGTAATTCAGTGCGATGTAGGTGTGTCGTTGGTTGGCGTATTAAAAGATATTTTGTGTGTGAATTTTCAAGAAAATACCAGCTATTGATATTAGTACCATTATATATTCTCGAGTTAAAGATAATGATTGAAATACCTAAAAAAAAAAAAACAACCCTGGCGATAGAATAATTACTTTCATCATAAATTTCCTAATAACTATAAAACACTCTAATTTAATGCAATGTATTACTAGTCTGTATATTTGTGACAGTCTGATGTAGCACTGGTTTGTTAAATATCTAATTCCTTTTTCCCAATCCACCTCTATACCACCTTGAAACAACCGACCATAATCAGTTGTTCGACAAATACATAGACAATTTTGAGTAAAAAAACTCTGAGTTAACTGTTGCATGCCGTTACATTCTTCAATCGACTGCAGACAAAATTATAAGGCGAACGAAAAGGTTTTTTTTTTTTCATATGATTTAATTACAAAAATAAATTAAATATATAATACATGTTTTGACACCAATCATGTTCTACGTAAATCGTCCACCAAACTTCCTGCGTTCTCTCGTTGCCTGGCCTCCCGTTTGCCCCCGACTGTTGGGAGCGTTTGGGTTATTATTGCTCCGTGATGGAGCACTGCTTCCCGCTCCATCTTAATTTCCTCCTAAATCTCCGGAAGTTGCGTCTAAAACATCACTGGGGTTAGGAACTCTGAATCCGACATTTGTAGGAGCGGTGCGAGTTTCATTGCTGGCGCCTAATGAATTAGAACTACTTCCAAGTCGTCGGGCGAAAGCCCCAGTCATTCCATTAAAAGGAAAGCAAGAGAATACAACACTTGTATGCATAAGAATGCACCAAAAAAAAAACCCGAAAAAAAGACCAATTTAATTTTACGTAAGTCATGACATTGTTCTGACGTGAAGCATAAAACCGGAATTTTTTTTGTTCCTGAGCGATTCTTAAATTTGTGTTCTCCTTGCCGAATGTCGGTCATCAAATTAGACAAAAATACGTCACCGAATAGTGCTACCATTGAGAACAAAATACGTCCTAACACAAGCTAACAAATTCACTCCTTTTAATTAAAACAATACTAGGTTATTCTTTATAAAACCGAAATACGAAAACAGTGTTTGATTTACTCATCTATGATACAACAAGCAAACCGCAATTGCAGATAGTTTGCACCTTGGTCTATAAATCAAGACAAGCATACAAGTATATCATTGCCGCCAGCTCTTTTCAGATTTTTGTATCTTTTGTTATGAACATTTCACCTTCAAGTTAAAGTCCTACCTCATGCACTTTGGTAACTATATGTAATACCATGTCGGAACTACGATAAACCGCAGACACAACGACACGTTTGGTTCACATTAGAATTACGAAGAGACACACTGTAGATGAGGAGAATAAAGACAAAGAGAACATATTCACGTCACAGGAAAAAAAACTCCCATTAAAATCCATCTCCTATGACCTTTAGATAACGAATATTGTCGAATTACCGTGTTACCGTGGTTGCTCCCTATTTTTAGTCTCTGTTGTTTATGCTACATTTGTACCACCCATTGTTTCAACTTTACTCGTTTTTTTTCTTTTAGAACCATTTTAACAAGACCTTGGACTTTCAGTAGGACGTAGATATCTATTTCTTGCGTCAAAACAAGTTAAAAATGGCGCGGTTTCAAGCGAAATATGCACTGATTGTGTAAACTTGAGCTCAAAAGCCAGACAAATCTCGTTGATTTCAAAGAGCCATGGCTGAGTGGCCGACACTGAAATGGACAGGCCTACGTCACATTGCTGTTTGACACAACTACCCAAAGTCCAAGCTCTTGATAAAATGGTTCTATTATAATTTCTGCCGTTGATCCTGCGTCCGTTGCTGTTGGTCACTTGGATGTTTCTGTGCCGAACACTGTAGCATTGCCAGGCTTCAATTGTTGTAATTTTGTCTCTTTTCCTCGCGTCTACTGTTTTATATGCCCGCTGTCTTGTAATTCAGTGCGATGTAGGTGTGTCGTTAGTTGGTGTATTAAAAGATATCTTGTGTGTGAATTTTCAAGAAATTACCAGCTATTGATATTAGTACCATTATATATTCTCGAGTTAAAGATAATGATTGAAATACCTAAAAAAAAAAAACCCTGGCGATAGAATAATTACTTTCAACTTAAATTTCCTAATAACTATAAAACACTCTAATTTAATGCAATGTATTACTAGTCTGTATATTTGTGACAGTCTGATGTAGCACTGGTTTGTTAAATATCTAATTCCTTTTTCCCAATCCACCTCTATTCCACCTTGAAACAACCGACCATAATCAGTTGTTCGACAAATACATAGACAATTTTGAGAAAAAAAACTCTGAGTTAGCTGTTGCATGCCGTTACATTCTTCATTCGACTGCAGACAAAATTATAAGGCGAACGAAAATGTTTTTTTTTTTTTCATATGATTTAATTACAAAAATAAATTAAATATATAATACATGTTTTGACACCAATCATGTTCTACGTAAATCGTCCACCAAACTTCCTGCGTTCTCTCGTTGCCTGGCCTCCCGTTTGCCCCCGACTGTTGGGAGCGTTTGGGTTATTATTGCTCCGTGTTGGAGCACTGCTTCCCGCTCCATCTTGATTTCCTCCTAAATCTCCGGAAGTTGCGTCTAAAACATCACTGGGGTTAGGAACTCTGAATCCGACATTTGTAGGAGCGGTGCGAGTTTCATTGCTGGCGCCTAATGAATTAGAACTACTTCCAAGTCGTCGGGCGAAAGCCCCAGTCAATCCATTAAAAGGATTGGCAGTGCTCCTTCGACTTCCCCGTAGTCGGATCATTTGGTTCGCAAATGGAGTTATATCAAACCCAAGGTAGTTTCCGTTTAGGATTATTGTGCAAGGTCTCTGGTTATTTCTAAATAATAACCAATCATTTGAATCATTATCTTTTTCATAAAAGAATTAAAAATAAAAAAATAAATAGGATTTTGAATTCATGTTTGAGAGTAGCTTAATTCAATTTCATAAAAAAATATTTTGTAAAGGGTTTAATTTAATGAAATAAAACATTATCAATAACACATCCTTTAGTGTTATCATTTTAGACGATTTATTTAATTTTTCATTTTAATAAATTGTAATTACCCAAATACTTCAGGTCGTTGAAATAGGCGTGGCTGGTACCGTATCTCCCCTAAGTCATTCTTCACCACAGAACAGAGAACTTTGGAATGGGTCATTTGTTTGATTTCGGCAAGCTGCTCTGTAATTTCCAACATCAACAAAGTACATGTTTTGCTCAGTATTACAATAAATATCACATGAATTCCTAAAATATAAAATAAAATCTTCCCACTTTCTTTTTTAGAAAATATATGGGTTTATTCACTAAGAAGATTATATTGATGGACGAGAAAATTACTTTTATAGGATTATTCTGCAGTGAGAATAATTGCGTTTATTTTCTTGATCTTACACGAATTCTTTAAAAGATTATAGAAAATTTGATATTTTTGAAACCCCTTTTTGTTAATTTCAGTGGTAATGGGCAGAGGGACAAAATAATAATATCGTAACGTTGGGTGAAGAAATTAAGCAGTACATTATATATACATATATATGTGACTTGGCGGAAAATATCTTTTATAAGTCGTCTTTGACAATTCCATTGTATCCATCTCATGCATATACCTTCTGTAAAAGCAGTGAGTGGATTTTCGTGGTCGTTGTTTTCGTACCAGAACCTATCTCCATGTTTGTACAGAGAGAACTGATAGGCCAACAGACAGGAGAAGGTGGGGCCCAGGATTCCTCCCCGGACGGGGGTCTCCGAAATACCACCAGCATACAGGTCTATATCATGAGGACTTCTGTAGAAGAAAAAAAATAGAATGGTTCTCTGTCTGGAGTCGGTTTTCGAAATTGTCAATACAATAAATGCAAGGCGTAAACAACATTGATAGCAGCTGCTGTACAACATAGCGTACCTATACACTCTAGCCAATCTCGCTGCATTCTGTGGGGAATGGTCCACCAGCCCCCCACGACTGGTGGTGCTGAAGTGGTATGCCGGATACCGTCCGCAGAACCGACGGAAGGCGTTGTATGGTGGAAGTCCATGCTCCCGGCCTCGCTGAATATTCAGAGCCCCGAGGTCAAAAGAGAGAGTCTCTGAAGGATAGGGACCGGGTGGACCTTCAAACAGTCTATTTCTAATGCCGTCCACAAGCGTCCGATCACTCCGGGATTTAGGGGATTTTGACATCCATCGAGCCATGTATTCATATCCATAAGAGGGAGAAAATATTAAGTCTGGGTTTTCAAAATGATCCTTTAACGGGAATGTCTGCACCTGTCCCCGTCCATTGTCATGACCGACAACGTTTCTAACCAAGGAGTGACCCATACGTAACACCGCCGCCCCAAAGGAGTTGAAGGTTCGAGGGTCAACGCTAGGGTTGTATATGTTATCGTGTCCAGATCGTCTGGAAAGCAGGTTAAAGAAATTAAGGTGGCGATTGTTTAGAACCGCTGGCAGAAATTCGTTGTAAGTGATATGCTGGAGTTCCGCGACCACAATCCTCTTGGCTTCCTGGAACAGAGTCTCGTCATCAGTGATACCAGTGGCTGTACGTAGGGCGTCTGCTATCAGATTGTGACGTCGTAACCACGTGGTATGCATGATTGTGAGCGTAGGCGTTTCGCTTTGTCTGTGGTCGCCTGTAGAATAAAGAGACACCTTAAACATATATTAATCAGAGAAAATTCCTTTTAGTATTATTCAAAAAAAATCTAATCATAAAGATTTTCATTGAAGGTCTTACCGGCCATGAAGCAGTGGTACTGAGTAGATATTCCTAACGGGCACCTGCTTCGAGGCAGAAGCCCAGGGTTAAGGTCACTCTCCCGCAGCCGTCCCCCTCCTGATAATATTTATCATACGGATTAAAAGCACTGTTACTGTATGATTATTTACTGAATGAAAATGAATGTTTTTATGAAAGGAAAAAGAAAATTTTGAAAAAATACTTTGACTATCTTTATTTATTTTTTTAAATTTAAGATAACAAAAGAAAAGCAAAAGTAACAAAAAGTATTCAGGACTAAATTTTGATATGAATCTAACATTTATTACGAGTAATTTGCAATTGTATACGTAATAAATAAAGTTACTTGACGAGAAAAGACCCGCCCTTACTTTGTTCTCTGAGCGCTAACTCCCTGGTTCTATGGAATCCATAGATCGCCGTGCCATCAATGAAAGAAGACCTCTGGTTCTGCTGCTCCCTGACGCCTACAGGTTACCCAAGTAAAGGTTAAACAGATTACGACATAATGAATGAATAAGGAATATTTAATAACGCACTTCAGAATACTGAAGTTGCCTTTCTGGAATTCTATGTTGGTAATAATCCACAGAGCAAATTCAATACCTCGAATTAAAGAATCATTCTTTCATTTAAAGAAAACGTGACTTACCATTAGTGCAGTCTAATGGTAGTGCAGCTGCATGTCGCACCATATTCATGCACGTTCGACCTTGGTAATATGGATCGTTGCTCGGGATGGGTATTGTGAAACAAGAAAATTTATTCCTCCTAGAATAGACATATTTTCATACAGTTTTATCAATTAAATGGATAAGAAATGTCAATTCGACCCTGAATGTATTTACAAAGAGTTATTGATATTCAATATATTTAAATTATGCAACTTACACCCCGGAGCAGCAGTCATTAATACTCCCCGGTGGACTTCCCTCTGGAAAGAATGTAAATTTGACTTTACGTTAAGAATATTGTGTAAACTGTTTCACGATGAAGAATTTTACAGCTGTTTTACATCATGTCATTTGTGAAACGTATGTAGGATTTCTGGGAAAAAGAAATGGACGGAATTTGAAAACTTGTAAATTTTGTAATTCCCAAGTTACCTCTCATGGAAGGGGTTGAAATAACGTCGTGATCGATAAACTGTCCAAAGTGTGTCAGGAAGGTTGAATGGGTTGCACTGGTTGGAGTAGATCCGGAGAGAACGGTATTACTGACCACGCGGGCACTAGGGAGGGACCCCTGTCTGTCGCTGGTCAGGGTACGGGGTAGTTCAATGTCTGTTGAAAAAATGTAGAGATACAGGCCACAGAATTTCGGAAGTCATAAAGGACAAGCGAAATAGATAGGAAGCTTTGAATTGAAAATGTGAAAATCAGACTTATAAAGGAAAATCCTGGACCTGCTACCATTCTTTTTCTTTCATACATATGAGAGAGATAGGTATGCTTTGTTTAAAGTTTTCTTAAAACTTACAGTCATCATAAGCATTTTGGAGGATACGGGACTGTGGAGTGAAGGATTTGCCGAGCAAAGGATTGTACAGGTTGTTGCAGGAACCGTCCGCTGTTCTGTAAGGGTCCCGGGAATTGCAGAATGGAATTTCATAACAGAATGGAGAGACAGCCCGTCGAAAACTGGCCGTGAGTCCTGCATCAGAGGTCACAAGCTGAGCCCGCTCATTGGCGTTACTTCCAGAGAACTGAGCGGCCAGGGCTGGGCTATATAAAAAAGCACAATTTGTTGAAATGTGGTTTAGACACAATTAATGTACAACGTGTTGTATATTGATATAAAAACTTTACTTAATTAAGGCGTGGCAAAACTGAGCTGGAGATAATATTTTTCTAGCGTAAATTACGTTAACATTAAAGTACAGTTTAAAATATTAATTTTATAAAAGATATAAATATGCTTTCATGTCAGTTTGAATCAAAGCTAAACACTTTGGTTTTAGTACGGTATCCAAAGCTAAAGTGAAGTCAAAGTACCAGAAACCTTTATACAAACGTCATCGTTCAGTTTAAAAATAGTGTTTTGGTATTACAGAATTCTCGTTCAAAATGAGTTGATCTCATATGAAAACCGCATGACCTTGCCTGGTTTTGAGACATTAAACTTTATTAGAACACCACCTAACAAACATGCATCAATTCTGGCAAAATACTAGTATTAGGTTGACAAAATAGTTTA
Source organism: Magallana gigas (assembly GCF_963853765.1). Classification (NCBI taxonomy): domain Eukaryota; kingdom Metazoa; phylum Mollusca; class Bivalvia; order Ostreida; family Ostreidae; genus Magallana; species Magallana gigas. The sequence goes on along the minus strand of NC_088857.1, from coordinate 55,471,591 downwards.
CACGATGTTCAAAGCGGACTCTGAGATAGCGTTTTGGACCACCAACTCGCACAAACGATAGAAAGAATATATCAATGTGGGCTACAAATTAAATTAGTGGGTTTTTAGCCTCACCTGGCCGCGATGGTCTTGGTGGCCTCAGCCGCAAACCTGGCCCTGTCATCTAAAAGCTGGTTCATTTCCGGTTCATTATTCTGGGAAAACCGGTTCAAAGAGTTTACTGCACTTGATCCCCTAGAGCTCCCAGAGGGTGGATCAGCAGTTCTACCAGCGATACCTAAAATGATATTGTAATATCCAAGTAATCAATTCTTTTTCAAAATAACTGAATTGGAAGTAATGCTGCAATCTAAACAGTGAATACAAGAAATGTGTTCTGATAGTTCCTGATTATGACGTCATAGATAAACTAAAGATTCTATTGCTCACTTGTTGGAATTAAAGACCGTTCTCTCGTTGGTTGTCGCGTAGTCCCCCTGCCCCTGTTAAACGCCGATGTTACAGCATCCTGGACCACGGAATCTATGGACTGGCCTTGAAGTCCCAAAATGGAGGCAGCATATAGCAACACATAAATGGTTGGTCTTTCAAACATCTCTGCAAAATTGATTATTTTCATGAAATTTTTGTCTCTGTAAACTGAAGAAAAGTTCTTATTACTGGTTATTTTGTCATTGGTTGCTCAATGTCAATCGTAGTCTTAATTATTTCCTCTTTGTATCTTCTATCATTATTATGCGTATAGAGTTCGACCACCTGTCAACAGACTCGCCGAAAATATACACCCTATGCATTTCGCTACTATATGGTAAATGTTAATGTTGATTTATTATAAATTATGAGGATAACTGAGATTTCATTTATAAGAATATCTAAATAAGGATTATATAAATGATGCAATGAAATGTAATGGCACATAGTTCTGATAAACGATGAAATGAATGTTGACTCGCATCCCTCTTTTGAAAATTATTTATATAAAGCTAACTGCCAAATGTTATGAACAGTTACGATTGGTAAGTAAAGCAGACTTGTGACATAAGGCCACGTGATTGTCATGTTTGAATCCTGGTATAAAAATGGATGATACTTAATATTAAGAAGAAAACAACAATTTGGCAAATCGATTTGAATTTAATGAACATCCTTAAAATGATTTTCACGGTTACTAGGTGTCCTTTGGACATTCCTCTTGTTTTTCAGCTCTATATAGGTGAGTTTGTTTTATACAAAAAACAAAATTATGTTCGCACCATTTTTAAAATTTTATATAACAACAAGTTTGTTTTCCACACTTCCTAACATTCCCTGATTTAATTTGGTTTTTATTGAAACCGTTATGATGTGGTTTTACCATTTTACATTTTCTTTAATGGGATTGTGGGCAGAAGTGTGCAACAGTAAACAATAAGTTATTATTCCAAAAGCAAACTACGACCAGTCCTCTATTAAAAGTTAAACCTTGTGGTTTTTATCACACACATATTTTACCTTTGTCATCTGACTGTTTCATTGGTTGTTTTAAAAGACTATTATCTTTAATACAAAGGGTATTTGTTAACAGTCGTAACAGTCGTAAAACTCCATGCATTTTTTATATTTCGAAATATTTAAAGGGACTTGGACACGATTTGAGATCAAAAATTTTATTTTTATTTTTTATGTATAAAATGGTTAACTGGTGCATTTTAAATGATTGACCAAAATATCGAATGTTAAAATCAAGTAACAAGTGAGATACAGAGGTAAGAATTGGTTGTTATGTAAACAAAGCTCGAGTCTTATAGTTGTTTACAAAAATGTAATGAGGAGAATTACCATTTCGTAGACAAAATGACATGTAAAAAAACAATTTAAGCTAATTCAATATCTTTGTAAATACTATTATCAACAAAAGAAAGGCTCATTTGATTGAAACTTACACCAATACAACACGTATGTAAAAAATTACAATATTCGAACTTTGTTTACAAAACAAAGAATTATGAACTCTGTATCTCGCTTATAACTTGATGTTTAACTTTCAAATTTTGACATAGCATTATAAACTTTTATATTTATCAGTTTAAACATTGAAAATGGAAAAATAAAATTTGAAAATTTAAGTCGAATCGTGTCCAAGTCCCTTTAAGAACTTCTTTTCCAAGCGTTCAAAGCAAGAAAGCTACAAAATGATCATGTATTTATGAGAAATGATCTTGTAAATACCTAATACAGTCACTATGACGCAATGATCTTTTAAAACATTAATTAATTTCAAAAATATTTATTATATTTTGAAAGATAAAAAGATAAAATGTCGTTGATAACCTCCAAAAAATGATAAATGGTGGCAGCGATTCAGTTCTAAATATATCTATAGGCTAAATTCTTTTGCTGAATATTGAATTTTTATCAGAACCTTTTTTGAGAAGGGTTAAAAATTAGAATAATGAAAATTATTACATTTTGTTTTCAGTTTCATTTCATTTACATTAATTTCATATGATTATTACACTGTACATCAGACGACACCAAAATGATTAATCGGTACCTGTATGTAAAATAATTATCAAATCAAAGTGTGGTTATCATTTTCTTAAAATGAATCATTATCTAACCACATGGCAAGCGAATGCAAAAAAAAAAATGCACTTCTGTTGTATTTTGCACTTACGTTAAAATGTTTGTTATTCATATTCACTATTAATCCTTATTTTCTGTAAATAAATGTCATTTATGCATTGCTATTATGAATGTTTGTGAAATGAAGAAAAAAAAAACGTTTGCAATAAAATTAACAGAGTAAGTTTATTCCAGTATAATAAAGGAACAAACGCATCGACTTTTGGGTTCAAAATTTAGTGAAGACACATACGTGGCCGTTTATTATCGAGTAAACAATAAAAAAGATCATCATTATTCAATTAGTTTTTTTTAAATTCATATAGTGCATACGTTTTGTATATTTCTTCATACCAAATGATTTTATCTCCGAGATCATTTATTTGTCTGTTTGAATATATTAGCACTTATTATAGTATAATTATTACAATAATAGTATATCCAAGGAAACCGTTTTTTATTATGGAGGCGGGATGGTCATCAAACTGTCCAACACACCTACTGTACCTGAACATTTAGGCATAATGTTTATCTCTTAAAATAATCTTAATAAAGAAAAGTCATAATACTTAAGCACAAGAATATCCAACCCTCGCAAATGGTTGATGAAAGATATATTTATATTAATATTAAATCTTGAACACTCAGTCCCCTTAAAGTTTTGATTTGATGTAATTTAATTTGATTTGTCAATAAACAAATTAGATAGGACATCAAACAATCCTTATATAAGCCTTCTCCATAAGGTACAGGGTAAGTAGATGTAATGTTAATTAAAGTGAAATTTAGTTATATATGTAATCTTATAGATGACTCTGAATAATTCTAAATACGATAGCAAAGTACAGCTAAGTGAATATTGAAGAGGACGACAGCATTGACGATTAACGCCAGTAAGATAAACAAAATAATTAAACAGCAACCAAAAAAAAACAACAACAAAAAACAACCAGAAATTTACGCCTCTCCCAATTTTTAAGGTACTTTAACACAGATACATTAGGATAACGTTATTTCGAGACTTATAAATAAATAAAAAGGGTTATATAGAAACAAGTCTAGCTATTTCATTACTCTTTGTAGCCTTTTAGTCACTTACAAAGTTGATTGAATCTTGTATATGTATAAAAGAGTTTTTATGATTATATGATAATCAAATGTAATAGCGAAAGGGAGACATGTTAGTCCCTTTAACTTTTAAACAGGTGATTATTTTAACAAAGTTAAAATTAAAAACTTCAAACGATGTTACTTACCTTAGTAAATTTGTTTTAGAAGAGTTTACAATCGTATTTGATTTATATACTCTGCATCGCGTCATCAAACTTGTCATAAACATCTACTGCACTACTTGATGGATAAAATTTTATGCGAAGATTTATGAATGAATGCACTTATAATTAATTATTAGCAACTAACCATTTTAATATACAGTTTTTTTTTTTGAAGACTGGGCGGATCTTTATCGTAAATCTTTGAATAGCGTGTTTACCTATCAGTTGTTTCCCTGTCATCTTGATTTGTGGCGATGGTTGATCTTATATGTAAAATAAATTTAATTTTTGATTCCTCTTTAAATATTATTTTAAAGATTCAGTTGGTAGTTATTGATATAATACATGTACTATTAACATGCTTTTCTTTGTCATTGTTATAAGAGACGTCTCCAATTCATTCTAAAGCAATATATAACTTCAAACGTTCACATCTGTCAGGAAATGGACTCAAGATTACACACATTTTCCCCCAGTTTTTGCAACACGCCTATTATTCATTTACACACATGTGCCGTGTTAGCAACTTGTATGGTATTTATTGTTTTAAACAAATATATGTCACTTTGGACTGATTTTGATTGAATTACAAAAATTGCATCACTTTTGGCGTCTATATTACTATTGAGTGAAAATAAATCAAATGAATAAAAAAGTAACACATATGAAATTAATCATTTAAAAAGAAACATAACATTTTAATGTACCTGAAAGACTTTAAAAATTTCAAGTTATGTGGGCCAAACTTGGACCATATATTAAAATAGTTCTTTGGCATTATTTAAAGTGCATTAATGGATTTTATTGATAGCTTTTCATAATGATTATATTTATAAAATTATTTCAATTTCAACACAAACTATATTTTGTGAATCGTTTATTGCTTGCATTTATTTTGTATTTAAATAAATGGTATCACGTTCGATAGCTGCAGGTCTGTAGCTCCCGCTCTGCACACAAAATCGGATGGACGTCCAGGAAGCTTAAGTTCCCTGCGTGCTAAAAAAAGGCGCACAAAAACGCGAAAGTTTTGGACTTCTTTTTGGACGTCACACGGAAAAAGAAAATATGATAAATTCACGTGCCCGATCAAATCCACCATTTTTACATGCAAACCAATTAAAAGACTTCCCTTCAGAGGAATGTTAAGTGACAAAATCTGTTCTAATACCTCAAGGAATTTGTACAGATTGTGTTCGGAAAAAAGTTAAATTCAGTCAAAAACTAGTGCATTTCTTGTGCGCCGTAAATTGTAACCTTTAGGAAGTAGGGAAAAGTCGCTACCAGGTCGTCCATCTATTTTTTTTTCAGAACAGGAGATACAGACCTGCAGCTACACATTTGAATAATTCCAAAAATTAAAAAAACTCATTATTTATACACAGAATGTAGAGTTGGCAAAAAAAAAAAAACCCCAAAAAACCAAAAAAACAACAACAACAAGATGCTGTCATTAGACAGTAATACCCGCACCAAGTGTTTGCCTCTAAATAACACTGGTTTGTACCAGTTTAATTCAAAATGAAGGCCACACACAAGTTACGGTAATACATTTAAAAATTATTTTCATAACTGAAGGATTAGATCCCTACCCATATGATAATACACATGACCAGCACTTTACACTTTATGAGTTGAACTGTTTGCATGTCAATTTTTAGTAAATCAATAATCTTAACATTTCATGTCATAGAAAGTATATGGTCTATATAATTATTACAAACAAAATTAAATTATGCCCCCTATCCGCGGGGGTTGCCGGCTTTAGATTTGCTTCTGTGTGCATACATGTACATAATCGTGTGCATGGATTTAGAGAAGGGGTAGGAATGAGGGGACCAGAGCTCTCTCCCCCATGACAGTTCATCTATATCAATTGTAAAATTACCAAAAATACACCTTGGACCCCAATGCCTTTACAGACAAGTAATTGCTTCAACCCATTGCGCTTCAGTGTTAGGTAACATTATTTTGGGGGGAAATATTATATTTATACTTTATTGTTTATTTAAATAGGAAGTATACATCACAATATGCAGGTGTTCTGCACCACCTTAAAGCTGTTATATACAGTACATAATAAAATAGTGCAAGGGGTTTTGAAGAATAGGTCATGAAAATACATGCATGTTAGAAATAACTGATCTTTGTCTGAAGTTACGTACACAACACAGGTCTACAGGTCTCAATAGCGGATACTAGTTTTACCCAGCTCTTCGATTAGATGGCTTTCACGTGGTGTATGTGTTTTCCATATACAGAAAAGGATTAGATTACATGCATAAACATTTCTTTTGTGATGCTCAGCTAAAGGGATCCATATTGTGCTCTAATTGCATTATCATTATGATGTTGACCAATATACATGTAGGTAAGCATAATACATGTATAGTGAGTATTATAGACGCACAGTATCGTGAGACACCGGTATATACATAAGCATTATTTTCACTTTCGAAATAAGTGATCTCCCTTTGCTAGCATACTATCATCTTTTAATATTTAAATAAGCTTATCATCGTTATTCTATCGCATTTGTAAAGTTTCTGGCATTTTAATTGCAAAAGTTATTTTTTCATTTGTCAGACTTATACTATTGAGTTGATCCCATTTTGACCCTGTAACAATTCCGTATTAAATTTGTGTATTACATGTATAAGAAAGTGTAGAGCCTTATCACTTTATATGAGTTGTAATAGGAAAGAAAGGGTCTTTCTTCCTTAATGTATTATAATGCATCAAGTAAAATGTAGGCCATGACCCTATGTGATTGTTCTGACCCCATGAAACAGGAAAATACAAAATATCTTTTTATGTCATTATGATGCATCAAATGGTGTAAAGTAAATGACCCACAGGTGTTGTCTTTAACCCCCCCCCCCCTTTATGAAATAGGAAATGATGATACACTGTATATTTTGATAACTTTTGAGATCCTCATCCCTAAACCATATAATTTATTCTTGCTCTTTGTGTCATTGCACATCGAATTGTATATAGGTTATGCCCCCTTGGAGACCCTGACATTCTAAAACTATAAATAATAATGAATGTTATCTTATTCATATGTAGTGTTTGATCCATGTGGGTTATTCCTAGCCTAATGATGACACTGTTTTGTTTAGGAGACTTTACAATTGCCCCAAATAGGCGAATACACATGCCTATAACATTTTGTTAATAAATATCAAAAATTAAATTTAGCAATTTCCAAAATGTTAATGTGCATAAATAGGAGAGAAAAAGCAATCAAGAAATGATTTAAAATTTGCTACTGTACACATGTAAGAATGTAAGACTGAATATTTAGAACCAGATTTGTTTGGGGGGATGTGGATGTGGAGTATAAACATTTATAATTTGAATCATTTATTGTTATTAATTTTAACTTGTTAATGAATATTAGTTATTGATCCCAAGGTAGAAATATAACTTTTGATCATATCTCAATAGATCATTTGTCAATTATGCAAGGTGTGATGTGATTTTTTTTAAAAATAACATTTTTTACCAGTTTATAAAACTTTTTAGACCCCAAATTAGATTTTGATTTTAATAGATCATTCAACAATGAAGAAAAGTGTAAAGGTTATTTCCATTTTAAGCCTAAATAAATGCAAGTTTTTTAAATTTCATTTTATCTATATTTTGAGGAGGAATACATGCTCTGATCCAGAAAATTTTCCAGGGGGAAGGGGGGGGGGGGGGCAACAGTTTGGGGGTGGGGGTTCCAAGTCATATATTTGACAATTTTTTGATGTAATTTAAAATAAGACTAAGCCATACTACAGTTATGAACATGAATTGTATAGAACAAAACACAAACTAATACATGTATATATACATAGGAAGTACATGTATTACAAAACATAGATGATAGATCTATATTTGGGTTCTTAAATTGAATCATATATCTTGTACTTATATTATTGTTTCTTTGTTCAAGGCATTGGTATGTAGGTCATGATCCCAAGTGCTCTTCCTGAAATTATCAAATATCATAAAAACCATTAAGATTCCAACCTTAATCCAAAGATATTATTCCTCCTTTGGTCATGGTGCATCAGATCATTATGGTATGTAAGTCATGACCCTAAGGGGTCATCCTGACCCCCTTATCAATAATTGTCAATTATCTTTAAATTATTGATATTTGATGATCCTATCTCTATTTAAACTTTATTATTAAGTATCCCACATGAAATTTAAAGACTTATTGTTTTTGTACGGTTCTTGTTACTTGTATTATTCTTCTTTTAATTTTCTTTTTTCCCGCTCTGAACTTGTTTTTCAGAGATGGCTTTACAAAATGGTAAAAAACTCTAGGATACAATAGGCCTGCATATCTAGTTGTACACCCTAGTTTGATTGTTCTCATTTGGGGCTAGACAACCACTTTTCGGGGGGGGGGGGGGCAAAAGGGTGTGGGGTCGAACATTGAACCTTATGGGAATAATCGTAGACTTTATTGAAAATGGTAACTTGAAAACGGACAAAGATAATAATATAATAATATAGGGTTTTCATAATCATATATTGACTGCTACTGGCAATAAATAGGGTTTATAAGATCTGACCCCTGGGGTTATCCCCACCCCCCAGGAAATGGAAATTACAATGTATCTCAGAAACTGTTATAATCATGACCCCTATATATATTCTTGTACCTTATATCAAGGGGCATCAAATGTGATGAAGGTCATGGGCCCTGTGGGGTGTCTATCCATTAAATCACAAGAGAAGTTCTAGGATCTATGTTTTTTGTTTTAGTGATAAACGTCAATTTTCTGCTACTTTTTTACTCCCTTGGTGAAATTTAAATTTTTAAAACCTTACTACACATCTATAGAACAGTTCCTATCATATCCCAAGATATGATGTGTCTATCAATTAAATCATAAGAGAAGTTCTAGGATCTATGTTTTTTTTAGTGATAAACGTCAATTTTCTGCTACTATTTGACTCCCTGGATGAAATTTAAATTTTTAAAAAACTTATTGCACATCTACAGGACAGTCCCAATTATATCTTAAGAGACGACGTACGCTACTCCAAAAGTTGTAATAGGAGTTCTGGAAACCAAACTTTTTTTGTAAATAAAACGTCATTTTTTGTTGCTCACTGATCCCCTTAATAAAAAAAAATTCTGGAACCGGATCACCCTTCAATATGACACCCCAATCATATTGTAGAAGATCATTTGGCTACTGAAAAAAGACGTTTTTTAAACAATTTTTTTTTGTAAAAAAAAAAACCACGTCATTTTTCAGCCATTAAATGACCCCCGGGACAAAATTGAAATATCCGAAACCTTTTTGCGCATCTATAAGATACCCTAAAACATATTCCAAGAGATGATTTGTCCATTGTTGAAAATGTTGGAGGAGTTCGAGGAGGAAGGTTTTTTGTGAATTTTTTTACCAATTATTTGACCCCCAGGACTACCAGATAATTTTTGAAACCTTTTTACAAAACAACATGACACCCCAAATCATACTCCAAGAGTTCCATTTGCTGGTTTATAAGATGTAAGAGCAGTTCGAGAAAGTAAAACGAGACAGACGGACGGACGGAACAGGGTAACAACAATATACCCGAACTTTCTTTAGAAAGTGCGGGTATAATGGCGTTTTTGACACCAGTTTTTTTGTAAACAAAACACGTCATTTTTTCAGCCATTAAATGACCCCCAGGACATAATTGAAATTTCCATAACCTTATTGCGCATCTACAGGATACCTTAAAACATATTCCAAGAGATGATTTGTCTACTGTTGAAAATGTTGGAGTTCGAGGAGGAAGGTTTTTATGTGAAAAAACGTCATTTTTTTTAAACCAATTATTTGACCCCCAGGACTACCAGATAATTTTTGAAACCTTTTTACAAAACAACATGACACCCCAAATCATACTCCAAGAATTCAGTTTGCTGGTTTATAAGATGTAAGAACAGTTTGTGACAGACGGACGGAACAGGGTAACAACAATATACCCGAACTTTCTTTAGAAAGTGCAGGTATAAAAAAGGGAAATACTTATTCTTCTCAAGACAGTGTGGAATTATTTGCAATTGCCGAGAAATACTTGGCGATAAATTACAACTACATACTTCGTACCTTATATCATAACTGTAAATGTGGAAAGTAGTTCACTTTGTTAGCTGCAATTGGATTGTGGCTTTTTTTTTTTATTTTGTATATCCCACACATTTTTGATGATTGGCATATCAGGGCCATACTTTTTAATGTTTTATGTAGGGGGTCTGATTCTCTATAATATGTTGCCAAATATATTGAAAATGAATCAGCGGTGTTCTCTAGTCTCGTCTGATGCCCTCAATATTTACAGTTTTTTCTTTTTTACATCTTTGTCATTTATTTGAATAAATGGCATATTTTCATCTTCAACTATGTAATGTTTTTCTATTTTTATCAAAAAACCTAGTGCAATCGTCTTGCCTCTAAATAACAGAGGGACATAAGGTACACTTTGTTAGCTATGACTTTTTTATCATTGTCTTTTATTTAAAAAACTAATCAATAATTCATTAGACATATACTTATGAATAATCAAAAGAAAGTTCAGTCGTTCACTAGTGGTATTTGTTTTAGAGTTGAGTAAGGTATAGGTGCAATCTATACAGTTATCATTAACGTGAAAGTAAAACTGTCAGATTCTCAGGTCTCTTTGATATGTGCCGAAAAAAATTGTGCAATATAAAGTGGGATTGTGTCACTTACGTATACGTGTACATCAGTATGCAAAACCTTAGTTACGGAAGCGTATTAGTGCCACATATACACTTCACATTTTTTTTATTTTCTACACTTTAAAGTGTAAATTTCACACTTTAATCTGTAAATTTTACACTTTAAAGTGTAAAATTCACAGTTTAATATGTAAATTTTACAAAATTCACACTAAAATGTGTAAAATTCACACTTTAATCTGTAAATTTTACACTTTAATCTGTAAAATTCACACTTTAAAGTGTAAATTCACACTTTAATCTGTAAAATTCACACTTTAATCTGTAAATTTTACACTTTTATCTGTACATTTTACACTTTAATCTGTAAATTTTACACTTTAATCTGTAAAATTCACACTTTAAAGTGTAATTCACACTTTAATCTGTAAAATTCACACTTAATCTGTAAGATTCACACTTTAATCTGTAAATTGAACACTTTAATCTGTAATTTTTACACTTTAATCTGTAACTTTTACGCTTTAATCTGTAAATTTTACACTTTATTCTGTAAAATTCACACTTTTAAGTGTAAAATTCACACTTTAATCTGTAAATTTTGCACTCTTATCTGTAAATTTTACACTTCAATCTGTAAATTTTACAATTTAATCTGTAAAATTCACGCTTAAAAGTGTAAAATTCACACTTTAAAGTGTAAAATTCTCACTGATCTGTAAAATTTACACTTTTATCTGTAAATTTAACACTTTAATCTTTTTAATTTTACACTTTAATCTGTAAAATTCACACTTTAAAGTGTAAAATTCACACTTTAATCTGTAAATTTTACACTTTAATCTGTAAATTTTACACTTTAATCTGTTAACTTCACACTTTAAAGTGTGAAATTCACACTTTAAAGTGTGAAATTCACACTTTAATCTGTAAAATTCACACTTAAATCTGTAAATTTTCACTTAAATCTGTTAATTTTACACTTCAATCTGTAAAATTCCTTCTTAAAAGTGTAAAATTAAGACATTGATATGTAAAATTCACACTTTAATCTGTAAATTTCACACTGTGAAGTATTAAATTCACACTTTAAAGTGTAGAATTTACACTTTAATCTCTACAATATACACTTTAATCTGTAAATTTCACACTTTAAAGTGTAAAATTCACACTTATAAGTGTAAAATTCACACTTTAATCTGTAAATTTTACACTTTAATCTGTAAATTTCACACTTTAATCTGTAGATTTACACTTTAATCTGTAAATTTTACGCTTTAATCTGTCAAAATCACCCTTTAAATTGTAAAATTCACACTTTAATCTGTAAATTTTACACTTTAATCTGTAAATTTTACATTTTAATCTGTAAAATTCACACTTTAAAGTGTAAAATTAACACATTGATATATAAAATTAACTCATTTATATGTAAAATTCACACTTTTAAGTGTAAAATTCACACTTTAAAGTGTAAAATTTACACTTTAATCTGTAAATTTTATACATATATCTGTAAAAATCACACATTAATCTGTAAAATACTATGTCAACACCACATGGCTGTTTTTAATTAAATGTCCAACATTTCTTTGATCTAGCTTTAATAATTTGTTACACTTTAAAGAGTGAAGTTAACAGATTAAAGTGTAAAATTTACAGATTAAAGTGCAAAATTTACAGATTAAAGTGGGAATTTTACACTTTAAAGTTTGAATTTTACAGATTAAAGTGTAAAATTTACAGATTAAAGTGTAAATTTTACACTTTAAAGTATGAATTTTACAGAT